>NW_017096643.1:0-275541 GCF_001412225.1 Nicrophorus vespilloides
GGCGCCACTCGATTTTCAAAGTTGCGAGGGCACGCCACTACACAGCGTCTTTGGTCCCCAGATCAACATGTAATTTCTTTATAAAAAAAAATAATTTCCTAGTGTAAACTGGGTTATGCAACCAAGGTGCGCGTCTCATTGGTCGGCTTTGGCCTTTTCGTTGTTTTCCTGGTGCAAGTCAGGTGAGTGTCAGAGATGATTTTCTTTTTTGAAATAAAATCGCTGTGTTCTCGGCCCGAGAGTTTTCATTTATTGGTAGAATTGATGAGCACGAGTGTTATTATACTTTGCACTTGGTCTCGAACTGAGTCGCATTTCCTGACGCACGTCGCGCAATAAAAACTGTTGATCTCTGTAGCAGAAAGGTTATGTAACGACATTTAAAAAGCTCAGAGCTCGCAGATATATTCACAATTCACTACAAACCACTGACAAGAGCACACCGTGATTTGCATTCTCGCAAAAAGGGCCAAGCACTTTTTCATATTTCCATTACCCTCAATATCTTTACATTGAGTTTGGTTGGAAAAAGTGAAGGCCCATCTCCCATACTCTTCAACATTGAAGGGCATTGTTTAACTGAAGACGTCAACTCTATTTGCAGGGCACTACAAACTGTAAAAGAATGAAACCATCACAGGCTCGTATGCTTGCTCTGCGTTTGACTGTACCTCAGGTAAGTTACATATATTTCTATTTGTTATTGCTTCAACTATGGTTACTCTATTTAAAAATAAGTTTAATTAAAAAAAAAAAACAAACAAGGGTCATAACAAGTCACTTTAATGGTCAATAGCCCTTTGAAGCAGTTTTTTATTGAATTTTAATTTTGTAATTTTATTGTTGCTATAAATATTATTATTATTAAGTCAATTCCATGACACTTCTTGAAGTTTCTAATTCTGGTGTTTTCAAACTGATTGTATTTAACTGTTATTCACTGTTTACAGTTTACAAACTGCAATTATTACAATATTTATGTTCAAAAATTACTTTTATTCAAGAAAAAAAAATTAAATAATGTTTAAAAAATAGTCTCCAAATACTCATGTCATATTATATCTGTTATTTTCCGTTGAAACACACTTTCAAGAAATATTCCACAAATTTATATCTGTATTTGTCATATCAATTAAAACGTTGTATCCGGAAATTGTCTCCGAATTACGATAATTGGTATTTTTGATTGTCTATTGTAATAATATTTACTGAAAGATAATTATATTTAAATTGTCTACAACTAATTTTCTAAACGATGTTTTCATTGAAATAAGTCTGTGTATCATGACATAATGCTTGTAGGGTAATAAGATTCATATATTTTAAAAAATATATTTATATTAATTCATTTTAGGTTTAATCATTATAATAATCAATTTTGAGGTCACACTGATGCAATATAATTTCATTGATATTGTTCAGTATTTAGTTCAATGTGAATGTCGTAGATCTTCAAAATTAATAAAAATATTACATATAATAGAGATACATAGTTAGTATATTTTTATTATTTAAGTTATTTTGGATAGGTTAGTGTTAGTTTAGCATGTGAGAATCTTTAGGGCGGATCTATTTTTAGTATACAGCTCTCGGAGACTTTCTAACGCTAATAATGATTTAACCATTAATGCTATTTTCATTTCTCGAATACTTTTGGCGACTTTTGCGTTTGCTTTTTTTGGCGTAGTTTCAAATACACTTTTTTTCATTTCTCTACGCAATGAAAAAGTTATTTTTTAAATTTTCTAGCAATTCGATGTGATTATTTAATTAAAATGTGAAACAAAAATATTCCGATGATGTATGATAATGAACTAGTCTGCAATATTTGATAATTAGGAAAGACGGAAAGAAATGCAGAAGTGTAAACATTACTAATTATATCAGAAAATGTGTTTATGTTATTTGTTTGTGAACGGTTGGAGACCCAGGTTACTGTAAACATGTTCGTCAGCAATAGTGGTGAAGTTGTTTATCGTTGTGCGTGCTTCTTCTGTCTGCTGTGATTCGATTGATTTAAATATTTGCAAGGAAGTACGCATGCAAAGTGCATGTAAATATGGTCATAACAAGGCAGAAGACGCATCATGCCTTGATCATGCATTGACGTCACTGCATTTAAACCAATCATGAGCGCACCGCATGGATTGGATTCTCTTTGCGTAATGCTATTGTGATAAGACCTACTCTTATCATCTCTTATAAACTTAATGAGAAGCACTATATTTATTTACGTTTTGTTTGTTTATTTTAGAATGCATCAGCCGCTCAACAGTCCTCTCAGTTTGACAAATTAGTGTTCCCAACTGCGTTCCTGTTGGCCGGAATCGGAGTCGGCGTATCCTCCTTCAGCCTGAAGCAGCTGTTGGAGAAGCCTAGGCATCGCTAAAGTCAGAGACCATCAATACCAGCAGGAAGATGAGGATAGGAGGTCCAGTTTTATTTATTTTTAACCTGCGCTCAAATAACAACAAGGAAACAACACATCTTAAGATAAAGAAAAACTTTTTTTTTAATAATTGTACTCTGCAAGGAGAGAGACAGAGAGTTGATGATCGTTAGATGAAGAAGAGGTAATAGCAACATGTGTAACTGCGGCGAGGTTCACACAGTGCTCTCCTTCAAACGGTATAAATTCAAATTCATTTTTACCATCAACTCGGTTAGACCTTGCGCCTCTAACCTATCTTGATTTACTACCCTCATACAATCACAAGTAGCAGTAAACCAAAGTTTTGGAATTCGAATTTGAAACAAATATTGGATAAGAAGAAGGTTGATGAATATGGTAAACCAAGGTAGCCGATGAAGCGATCAACTGTAATATGTATAATAGGATGGAGAGATGCTCTACAGCGCGCTCCGCTTTACAACTCGCTACACTCTGTATGTATTATAGTATTATTGTAATTTAAATTATTAAAATGTTAGGTAGTACAATTGTAAGCTGGCTGCTTTTATTTACTATTATTATTACTTTCCTTCCAATAACGACCACCCCTTCATTATTTATTCAGATCTTAAATACACAGTCCATCTGATCTCTTCCAGGCTGTCATCTTCGCAGGTTATTGTTAGTTTTCCTATAGCCGGAAATTCCTGTTGCTTGCTGGCGACGATCTGTTGACTTAAAGTTACGGTAACTTTGGATAAGGTTTTCGGTTTGATCGTTTCGCTCGCAGGACGAACGATGAACACGTTTGCAGGATCTGCAACAAAGTTGAAACTTCTGGCGGCGGTGAAAGGATTCTTGAATGGAAGACTGGTTGCGACCCCTTCGTACACTATAAACGGTCCTTGCGGTTTAGGAGGAACGCAACGTCCGATCAGTGGAAATCTAATAGATTTGATGTATTTTTTTAGGGGTTTGAGAGCTAGTAGTTGCGTGTGATTTCCTTACGTGTAGTCGCCGAGGATGGCGGAGGTCAGAATGAGGTTGGAGCGAACGCCTCCGAGGTCGCTGGGCTCGAATTCCACTCGGAAAGTCCCATTGGTCTTTGGTTCGATGATAGCTCCTCCCTGCACCACAAAGTCCTCTCCTTCAACCTATAACAAGAAACCTATTATAACAAATATGTGCGATTAGGGAAATAATACATACCCTGGCTGATACATCGACTTTAGTATCTGCTGAATTGTACAGCTGCACGATTTTGGTGGCGCTCTGCCCTAGCTGCGATTCGATATGGATGGGATTCTCAGGCACCGGAGGTCCGGCGCTCAGTCGAAAGACGTATGGAAACTGCCCCAAAGTGGGGGCCGTCGCCTCGACGCTAGTCTCAAACTGCTCGCACTCCAGCAGAGGCTTATACTCGATGATCAATTCAAACTGCCGACAATCATGAAGATATGATACTGTCATAAACCTATTTCATATTACCTCATTGTACGGCTCGATGATCAACTTATCGTTGAAATGCAGATCTTTGCAGGTGGATGCCACGGAAAATAAAGCTTTTTCCCTGATGGGATTTTCCAACGTGATCTTGCATTGGACCGGACGTCGGGCGCAAGTTGCTAATTCGAAGACATCCAACGGCTCGCACTTGGTAATTGTCAGCACAACATCGTACTCGATGTACTCGTGCGTCGTCTCGTTACGAAATTTCACCTTGAAGCTGAGTTTGCCCTCGTTCAGCGCGTAAATTACCCATTTGTACGTCCTCTCGGACATGGCGGCGACATCCACGATTCCATTGCCGCACAACTTGTACAGAAGTTTACTCTTTTTCTTGCCCGTATCCCCCTGGGAAATCTGATTGATCACCGCAAACTGCTGTGATATTTTCAGCCAGTTCTTCAGCACCATCAGTTCCGTGTGGTAAGATTTAGCGGAAATTGTTCTTTCTATTTTGACGCAGGGTTTCGGCCTCAACGATTCCCCAATTAAACCGTAGAGGATTCCTTGACCTTCGGGTAGAGGCAGGAACAGCTTGCCTTCGTGAGTCTTGTGATCGGCCGTCATCAAAAGAGGTTGATAATTGACGGCAAATGATGCGGAAGACTTTGCAGTGATGAACACCTCCTCCACGAAATCGAAGAATTGTCCGCTCAGCGAAGGCGTGATGCTCCAATCCTTTCCAGTTCTTAAAAAGTCAAAATCGTTATTTTCAAATTCACCGTAATGCAATAAAAGCGTACGGATTTGCGATTGTTACGTTCTTTGTTTGGACCTCGCGCACTGGACACGAGAACTTTAAGATCTCTCGGGGAGGTGGAAGATTGACGCACGTGCCCACAAGTTCAAGACCCAAAGTTTTTGGAAAATTGTCGACACTTAATTGCGCCTGAAAATATTACAAATCTATAATACACACAAAAAAGTAAATAGTTCCATTATACTGACGACGCATCTGAGGAGACAATGGATCTGAGTGGGCGCGAATGTCACTTGATAGGTGACGCTGGTTCCTGGCGAGATATACCCGTCTAAAGGAATTACTGAGAATTCTGTCTGTCTCTTGCCCAGCATCCATCTGTACCTGCGACGAAGATTTTTTTTAGATTAATTGTATTTCCATCCATTTTCATTTTTCATCATTTACTTTCCTCCTATGTCGCCGGTGTTGAAGAGGGTCACACAAAAATCGTTCGAGTAGCCTTTGATGACGCTCCCGAAACTGATGCGATCGGTGTCCAAATAGTAATCGGCAGCAATACACGAAGATTTGAACATGCAGATCGGATGAACTTCATCTTGCACTTGATAAAACACCTTCAGTAGCGAGCATCCGTTAAAATTTATTACAATTGAAAATATGAATGAACTAAGAAACCACCTGATTCGTGAAAAGAGGCATCCTCTCATGCGGATTGAAGTTGAGTGTGAATTCGCACGACTGTCGTGAGTACAGTTTTGTCCATTTCTTTGGCAAAATTTTCACCGTTTCATTCACGAGCCTGTTCTCCTTCTCCTCCGGGGACTCCACATATTTCTCTGACCTAAACACACGAATGTTTATTAATTCAAATTTAATTGAGGGATGACAATGCACTTACTCGCCTACGCTTTTCGTATCTTTCTTGCCTTTACCCTTCTTTCCTTTATTCTTCTTGTTCTTCTTGCTACCCTTGCTGCTCTTGCTGCTCTTCGAGCTTTTCTTCTTGCTACTTTTACTACTCTTAGTTTTCTTGCTGCTTTTGCTGCCTTTAGAGCTGCTCTTCTTGCTGCCCTTTTTACCCTTTTTCTTTTTTCGCTGCGCCTTCCTACAGCAAAACAAAACATAAATTCTAAATACATATATCTACTACAACAACTAACAGTTTGTTTTTTTTCACAGCAATATCTGATGGGCTGATTTCGGGCTTTTCAAAGTCAGCATCGAGTATCCTCTTGGCCCTGGAGAAGATGGGCAATCTGTGATGCAGATCGAAGTATATGGTGATCGGGCATTTGGACAGGTTGAGCACTCGTACCCTTTTCTTCGCGGTCTTGTCCAGAGGTACCGGGCCCAAATTCAGCAATTTATCTTTGGGTTCTTCTAACTCGACTACAAGAGGTGTTCCGATTCCAGAAATGGTAACTATCTGAGGTCTTCCGTTGATGTGGACGATCACATCGTCGTTGTAGCGTCGCGACTCCATAGGATGGAAGTACAGGACGATCCTGCCACTTCTTTTCGGCGCAATCGTGTTAGCCTTATTCACGAGACATAGATGCTCCAGAGGATCTCCGAGCAACTCAACACTGGATACATATCATATTAATTCAGGTTTGTTTATAACACAACTTACACTTACAGCATAGGTCCGATATCGTTGTTGATTATATCCAGATTGGCTTCGTAATAGGTTGACTTCTCCTTCTGAACCAAACATGCGCCAAAATCGAATTCCTTGAACGACAATTTAAATTTTGTGCGGCACGTGGAGCATATTAAATTCATTGAGTACGTTGGTCCGTAAGTCACCTAAAATACTGTTTAGGTCAAAGTAAGTACTTCCGATCACTTTAGATTTAGACCTTCATGCTAATCCTGATTGACTTTTTGATGAGATGTTTTACAGGTTTCAGCGTGGTCGTAACTTCCACCTCACTGCCGCTCTTCACGTATCCTTCTTTCTCTTTGAAGCAGATGCAAATGTAGTCTTCGTAGTACTTCTCCAATATATCTAATTTATAGTAAAAGCCGACGGCTCCGACGTTACCCACCGAGAACTTAATAGTATCCTGCTTCAACGCTATCAACTGTTGATTGAATTGCACGTGAACATACAAATCTTGTTTTACAATGAACTTTATTATGATTACCGAACTTAGTTCAATGGAATTCTGGTTGTTTGGATCTAGATCGACCTCCTCGATGGCACTCACTAACTTGACAGACGTCTGCACTTGGTAACAGTTACCAGTCACCACCAAACTTAAGGGTTTCTCCATCCTCTCGACTCTGCACAATGGTGTGAACGTTATTTGACCAACAAAAATCGGATGAAAAGTTACTCTATAAATATATCAAATTATAATAAATATATGATTTCACATTAATAATTATATTGGTTGATCGAACTTGATTGATTTCTCCGATTTGGCTCTGACGAATCCGAACATCGGTTCAACGGTGAGCTTCTGAACACGACCTTCGGAATACAGCGAGGATTTCTTTATCTTGAACTCGAGCTGAATGTCCTCGTTGTTGACAAGGACAACTTCCTCGCCAACATCGATTCCAGAGACGGTGGGTTTCAACAACTTCGTTCTGCTCTTGAAGTAGACGCAAGGTTCACGCGCCGTTCCCACCAACAAGAACTTCGTTAGTAAGTCGTACTTATCTATGTGGAAATTGTAAACAGTCTCAAAAACGCCGGTTCTTTGCGCTACAAAGGTGAACATGACCTCGCTCAACTTCCCTTTAAATACACGACCTTCGGGCGTCAAGCATTGGAACAGAGACATATTCTTTCCGCCCTTCGGTTTCTCCCAACGATAAGTGAAATCTTCCCCAGTGGGATTGATGATTGTGAATTTGCTGAAAATAAATACCAAAGTTATGAATGTCTAATGGACCTATGTGAACATGTGTATTATTTACTTGGTTTCGGGCATCCCAATTCCCAGGGTTTCGAATTCTATAACCTTCACTTCTCTCGAATCCAAAGGATCGCAGATTTTAGAGTTGCGACGTCGGAAATAGTCGCTCGGCTCAAGATTGAAATGATACAAGGGCAGAACGCTCTTAGTTCGCACCACGATGCTGGGACATCTCTGATCTGGGTGCAGGTTCAGTAAATCTGCGCGTACGAAAATCTCGTATTCGTATGCTTCGTACGGACTGAATGTGATGGTAAAAAGCTGCTTATCTCCTGGTTGAACGGCAATCTTTTGCGGTCGAATGGCGAAAGGCATAACATCGAAATCGGAGAATGCCTCTTGCTCATCACCGCCGATGCTCGTGGATGACCCGCTGAAGAGACTTGAACGCGAGGTCTTTGGTCTTGAATTCGAAGAGCAGAATCTTTCCTCGCCGGAGAGGTGTTCAGGACGAAGTCTGTAGCAGCTTTGCGGCCGGATCAACGAAGTGGAAGACTTCTTTGAAAATGCTGAAACTTCAGAGTTGAACTTTCTTGGAAATTCCTCGTGCATGGTCAGCGTCCAATCGATTTCCAGTGGAAGACTCGAAGTGTTCGTTAGGGTAAAATTCTTCTCTTTAGTCTTTAAAATATTTTAATATTAATATTGTAAATAAGAATCATTTTTAGAGAGTTGCCTCAAACATAAAAGTATCCTCGATCATTATCTCGGCAAAGTCGCATTCGTATGAGCAGTAATCGGAGATCACACTGAAGTATAGCTGAAGAAATCTATCGCTATTTTCGATTACTTCGATGGGAGGCTCCTTGCGTTCCTTGATAGTCTTCACCTTGCAGATACTTGCATCATCTCCAATACTAGATGACCTCTTTTCGCTAGTTTTAGATTCAAGCTCTTCATCGAAAACCATCTCCTGCTCCTCCTCGATGGAATTTAGAGAAGAGACGAAATGCATGGGCTGCCACACAGTAAAGTGTTGCCTCTCGTCCCAAGATAGCAATTCAATATCCGGATTCTTGTACCTAATTTTGCACAATTTGCATTCGATTCGTTCCTAAGAATTACATTTCAATTAAAGTTGCTTGCAACCAATAGTAAAGGGTGATGGTTTTCTATGCTCAAAAGAAAAAATAGGACATACCTTGGTGAAAGCGATCGGCTCCCTGGCGTAGAACGTGGCAATGATGTCCTTACAGGCGCCAGGCTTCAGGTGTCCAATTGCCGGGATGAACACCAAACTATCGTTGGGTTCAAATGAGAACTTGTACACATCTGTTTCAGAAACGTTACGGATCTTGAAGAACAGTTTATGTAGTTTATTGATGTAACGGCAACCAAAGTCGAGGTCGTAGCACGGTTTCAGCACCTCCTGAAACTCCTCCAGACTCTGATTCCGTGACCAATTCGAAGTATTCGTCACCAAACCCTCCAAAATAACCATCTCCTTGTACCCCTCGCCCGACACGTTTATCTACAAAATAAATCGGATTAAAATCAACAACGAAATTCAATGAAACAATTACTTCGTAAATTTCAAATGGATTGTTGATGATGAATAGATGGATTTTACTGGAAATTCGCTCTTCGCAATTTGGTCGAAACTCCAGAGCAATAGTGTTCGTCTTAAAGGGTTTCAATTCGACGACCAATGTGTGCTTAAATTCCTGAAGAAGATCTATGTTGAAGAACAATATAATTATATTATGTTAAATTAAACCACTGGTGTGTACACACATTCTGTGGTGCAGATTTTTTGGAGAGCCTCCGAGAATTCCTCTGGTATAAGGAAAAGCATCTCCTTGTCGTCGTCTTCGACGCCCAGCAAAACTTTACACGGAATTTCTCCAGAATTTTTAATGGAAATGTTACGCCTCTCTACCGCTCCGACCATCAATGGATTGAAAACGATTGCGTGCTGATCCAAGATGCGATCCATGCGCGGTTCGACTATGTCAATTACTGGTAAATAACCTTCCCCGAGGAGATTTAATTCGAAGATCCTCTCACCCATCAGTACGGATATCTCCAGGATACCGTGGAAGACCTCAATGGCGTTTGGTTTAAAGTTGACGGTAATAACTTGCTGTTTGTATGCTTCCACCTCGCACTCCAATGGATGAACGTCGAATATATCAAAACCCAAACGAATGCTGCATGTGATCTTCGCTCCGATCATACCGACATTTCGAAACCTCATTTTCGCCTCCTTCGCAACATTCAGACACGTCTTGTTGAAGTACAACTCTTTCGAGGTTTTGATAAAGACTGGATCCAAACCAAGCTGTTCGCGACACGCAAATTCCTCCAAATTTTCAACTACTCTCACCTCGTTGAAGATGTCCTCGTAATTCTCGAAATCTACGCTTGGAGTGCATCCTCTTCCGATCAAATTTAATATTCTTCCACGCTTATCTTTGCCGAAGCTCTCGCTCACAATGAACATGACCGATTCCTCGAATAAACCAATTTTCTTTGGAGTGCAACTGATCTTGATGAATGCTTCCGAGCAGCCATCAACGATCCCGGTGGACGAAGTCACCGAGAAAATCCCTTCCGTTAATATTGTCGCCTTCGGCCTAAAAGCAAATGCATTTGATTGTCATTTACCACATTTGCGAACATTTCCATTTACTCACTTCTTATCCGATTTACTACTTTTGCTGCTCTTGCTTTTTTTACTCTTCTTGCTGCTCTTGCTGCTTTTCCCGCTACTCTTCTTCGTCTTGCTCTTTGAAGTCTTCGAACTCTTCTTGGATATGACCGAAGCCTTCTTACCTTTCCCTTTACCCTTTTTACCACCCTTCTTTCCGCCCTTCTTGCCTTTTTTCTTCTTCGCCGTCTCCAATTGCTTTCTCATCGAAATCACGGCGTAGGTGAACGGGTACTTTCCGAGATTCTTCAGGATGACTTCCTTGACTTTTGCCGTCTGCACCAACTGATGTCCAAAGTTCAGATCGATGGGCGGACACAAGTCGAAGGTGGAACAGTAAACTTTAGCAGAAACGTTGAGCTCGAAGCTGCTCACTTCGCGATCGATGCTCGAATCCAGAAACTGGCAGAAGAACACCGGCAAACTGTCGAAATTCATGGGTCTGCACGGACAGAAGCGTATCTTAAGTTTGGCTGGCACATTGGGTTTCAGCACTCCGTTCTCCGGGCTTATACTAAAACTGCACTTTATCCTTGTTTCCTCCTTGCAGTCTAACTTGCTCTGGGTAATTTCAAATCTGTAAACAATTTTAATTTTACATTAATAAAAATACTTATACACTAAGTGGATGTTTGTGTACTTATATCTTATATCGTATTTAGATCTGTTGGTCATCACGTATTCCTGCACGAACTGCGAGTTGATCTTGACGTCTCCCAGGTCCATCTTCATCGCGTATTCGATGTTCATCTCGAAGACATCTGCAGAGAGTTGGATTGTTTCCGAAAGCAGTGGCTCTCCACATTTCAAGTACATATCGTAAAACTAATGCAACAACGAAAATAAATCATAACATGGATAAGTTGTATATATATATATACATCTATTTGCAGATTCATTCTGGGGACGCTCTCCAGTTTGACGGCGTAATACTCAAAGATGAGTCGCACATCGCTCATGGGTTCCACGTATCCACGTCTCCTCAACGGCACGAATACTTTCAGCGTGCCCTCATCATCGACCAACCTCCAATTCAACCCGAACAAACACCGATTCTTTAGAAACACATCCTTACAGTTTTTGGTTGCAATCACGATACGCTCAAAGACGACGTCGCGCGGTTCTATGTCAACTGAGATGTTACAACCTTCGCACGCAAGATTGATCAACTCCACGGCAGGATTGTTCTTAATAGTGAGCACGATTTGATCGCGGAACGTTCCGCATTCTCCCGGATGGCCGAACACCGAGAGGAACTCGGAGTTGTTTGGACCCACAATGAAGTTGTTCGCTTCAATGCCGAAGATGTCATCGTTACCCTCCACCAGACATACGTTAACCTGACACGGCATGTACGAATTCGAAATTATATTCAGCTTACCCTCCATCTGCAGGCAACTGGGAGATAATGCAAAAGTTTCGTTGGGGTTATTTATAAAAAAATAGAAAATATTTACTTGAGATTGTCAACTTTTTGGGCTACAATAGGGCCGAGTTCGAAGAGATTCTGCTCCTTAAAGAAGACGCAGTTCAAGTCCACCTTCCTATCTATTGATACGGTCTCGAAGAGCATTTCCGGTTCCATGTAGATTCTCGGTATATCCGACTTTCCTTCCAACCATAAGCTAAAGATCCTTGGCGAACAGATTGCTTCCAACGTGTAGACGTGCTCGTAATCTCCGCAGTGGTCCGGGCAAAAGTACACGTCGAACGTCAGCTTTTCGCCTATTTGCAGGATACGGCGCGGCGTGAACGACTTAATTTCTTCGACCATTTCGAACACTGTACTTTGGTCTTGCTGTTCTGCAACTTTGCTACGTTTCTTTCGGATCTTCGAGGACTCCGAGCGTTCCGTTAGCGACCTCTTCTCTTTGGATAAAGATGAACGTTGTGCGGTCAACGATGATGTCTGTAATCGTTCGGAAACGCTGCCAATGGACTTTTCAATCTTTGCCTCCGATACTAACAAGGATATGTTCTCCTCTGAATCCGTGTCTTTGTTGGGTGCATCGTACACTAAGAAATTCATAGAGATGTTCTTCCGTCTGTTAGCCTTCGGCTCAGTCAGGATACTGTACAATTCGTCGCGTTCCTCCAGCTTTTCTGTGAGGCTCTCTTCCAGCAGCTGTACAGCTTCCAACAAATCTGGAAGTTGAATCAAATTGGCGACAATATCTTCACAAAACTCTTCCCGTCCTCTATGCGCATTAGCAGCAATCAAAATAGGAATCCCTAAAAGATATAAAATGAATTCCAATGTATCAGCAAGGACAGTCTTAACAAATATACCAATTTCTTGCCTAAGCAATTCTTCCGACGGTGTCAAAATTTTCGTGTCGATTTTCTTTTCCTCTACAACCACCTCCACAGATTTCACCTTCTCATCCTCGGATCCGCCAGCTTCGGAGACTTTTTTCGATCCCTTCTTCGAATCTATTTTTGATCCTTTTTTCGATTCCTTTTTTGAATCTTTCTTTTTGCCACCACCCTTTTTGAACTTCGGCGATTTTGGTGTTTTTTTCTTCTTTGGGCTCTTGATTTTAGGAGGTTTGGCCGGCAAAGGCTGTTCAACAACATAGGACGACATATAAAAATTTAACATTTCATAATATCAAGATTTACCTCGGTGAGAACACGATTCTTTCTATCCCAAAACTCCAGAATGTGCCTCAACTCCCAACAGTGAGTTTCCGCTTTGATTAGCGAATCCCTTTCTGCCGCCTCTTCCGGCGATAATTTGTCTAAAATACAATTAAGTAGGGAACATCAGCAAATCGATACGATTGCAAAAAACCTTTATCCTTTGCTGATTTCTTACTCCCTTTACTCGACGATTTTTTGCTGCCCTTGCTCTTTTTAGAACCCTTAGATCCCTTTGGCGATTTCTTCGACAATTCTTCCGAATCCTTCGTCTTCTTCGAATCGGCTTTGGAACCGCCACCCTTCTTCGCTGTAATAAATAATCGAAATAAACAAAGAATGATAAATTTAAAAATTAACACCAACAATCTTTGGTTTTGGGTCTTTTGGCAGCGGTCATTAGTTTCTTGCCACCCTTCTTTCGTTCCAACTTTGCTCTGCAAGTTACCATTACAGTTTACAAAAATATAATCAAAAGCTTACAAATTTATACTGTAAGGCCAATTTTCGTCGTGCGCTATCCTCCTTGCGTTTCTTCAGAAAGTACTCTTTGAAGAGCTTCAAATCTTGCTCCGAGAGATTTGCAAAATCATCGGCGTTCATTTCAACAATCACCTCCAATCGCTTCTTTTTCTCCTCGGTAAATTCGTTCAGCATCGCCATCTCATTCAATCTCTTGCATTCGTGATCCTCGAACGAATACGACAGATATATGCACTGCACATATCGAATATTGCCGATGCTCTCCAGAATACCTTTCAGAAGCATTTGAGGTCTGCAAATAATAACACCCGTAAAACATTGTATTTCCATATATATAACTCCTTTGAAAGAATAACCTGCGAATGAAGACGCTGTCGAGGCTCTCCAACACTAAACCGCGTTCGAATCTTCGCAGCATTACACTCAAGATATCGAGGAAGTACTGCTCCGGTAAATTCATGAAAACCTCTGGATCCAATTTCTTCTTCCTCTTCGCGCCACTTCCGTTTGACTTCTTAGAACTCTTCTTACTACTTTTCGATGTCTTCTTACTGCTTTTCGAGCTCTTTTTGCTCGATTTCGATGAACTTGTTTTGCTCTTTTTCTTGCTCGATGATTTAGAACTCTTGGAACTCTTCGGGCTCTTTTTCGCTTTGATCGGTTTCGGCGGAGGTTTCTTCTGTTTTCCGCTTAGGATTAAAGATACCTTCTGTTCGAGTTCATCGTAGCAATCTTACGAATTTTAAATTTATCATTTTTTTTTGCATAGTGCGAATGTTGAGAGAATTACCTGCACTCGGATCTGTTACCAAATCGGTTTCGGATGCGATGTCATCGAAAGACTTGTTGATTTCTTCGTTGACTTTGATCGCGGCTAAAGTGAGATTGATGGCAAGTGCTTCATATATTAGCTGATCTGCGCTGTAGACGGGTATATCCAATTTCCTGCCGGCCCGATTCGCCGCCACCAGGTAATCTTTTGGTAAAAATATGGAATGGAATTGATTAAGTTTTTGGAACTTTTGGTGAAGAAGGAAAAGAGTTGAAACCAGTTTGAGGGGCTCCGTGGAAAATAAGCAGAATTCCCTCGCGGAAGTAGGCCGGATCTATGTTTTCGACGTTCGAGTTATCCTCGATCTCGTAGATCGACTTAGTCACCGTAGCAGTAATAGTCGACTTCGTATTATGCAGATTTGCGATATTCTCCTTCAGAAGACATCGGATATCGTCGCGGCTTTTGCCTTCTAACGGATCCATAATATCATCCATGTCTACGCTGTACAGACTTCCTTCAAATTCGCCCTCCCTGCAAAGAAGAAAGAACATAATCACAAACAAATTATAAAAGCTTGTGATAATGACGATCTTGTTGTCTTACCTAGACTCTGATAGTTGTATGGCTTGTTCTCGCATAATCTCTTCCTTGATCTGCAGTTTGAGAAAGTTTCTGAGCGAGCCCATGACCTCGTAGTAGGTCTTGATCATCGATTCAGGAAGGCTGTCTCCAACGCTACGGGGCTGAACGTACAACCTGCTCACACCGTAGAAAAGCAACAATGTGTAGATGACGTCGTCCTCAAAGTCCACCAAATCATCGAAATCAGAGAAGAAGAATTCGACTGGGAAGGCAGAGTTGTTGGTGATTGTGAAAGACTTGATATTATCGGGACAATATGGCAACGAGGGCTCATAAACGAGATGATCTTCAATTATAACCAGCTCCGTTTGCAGACCGTAACCTTTCAATGGAATCGTCACGACGTCCGGGTTTTCTTCGATGTTAATCACCAGCTTCCATTCGACCTTGCCATGAAACTTGGGTTGGAAGTACAGCTCCAACAGCTGCGACTTTCCTACCTCCAAATTACCTTCAGTATTGTACGTGAAGAACAAACGCATATCCTTTTTTTGCGGGCAAAAGATACTCACCGTCCATTTGCATGAAACGTTACCACTGCACAAAATTTTCTTTACATTTTCTTACCATACAATTAGTTGATATACGTTTACCTATTGGTGACGATCACCGATTTCTTCAGACAATTCCCGCATCTTACTTTTCCAAAATCGATGAAACTATTCAGAAAGGTGATTTTAGGCAGCGTGACAATTGCTTTGATCTTGAACTCGAGTTTCGGTCCATCGATAATGGAAGCTGTTAGTATGGCTTCGACCGTGTGATCCAGGGTCACGAATATCTTCTTGTTGGGTTTGAACACCAAGAATGGACCGACTTTGTTCCGCTCGAAGACCAAACTCAGACCAACATCTTTGTTTCCGTTTACCGAGAAGCCTTTGTGCCAGATGACACGCGAATAGAAGGGATTGTACTTGATCGGATCCAAATGGATGTCGACTGCGGAATCGACGACGACGTATCCAAAATCAACGGTGTAGGAGGGAAGCAGCAGCCCGGGAATAGTGGGGTTCTTGTTGTAGTAATAGTCTTGGATAAGATTCGGCTTGAAAAGAAGATGCTCCATGCAGAGTTGCCTCTCAATGGCCATGCAGATATCAATCATCGTCGGCATTTTTGCCTTGAAATTCAAAACATATAATCATGAATTATTCATTGAACATTCGGCATGTGTTGTGTGTACTTCATAATAGATGATTTCCCAATCGCCTTCGAATCCTTCAACTCTATCCTGTTGTTTCGGTTTTACGTTCAAATGTTCAGAATACAGCAGCTCCGAAATTGCTTGATATGAGAGTTCATTCACGTAGTCAGATTGAAATTCCGGCCTCGGAAGATTGAAGTAGACCTGCGGATGAACAGCACATCCTTTGACAGTCAGCATGACTACAGCTTGAAAGCCGATCTGTAAAATCCCAACCTGTACTTTTCATAGAACTCTAATACAATACTAGTACGCACTTCGAGCTCGATGTATTCGGTAAATAGACCGACGATTCCCGGAAAGTATGTCACTTTGAAATGGACGGTATCGCCTGCGGGAACCGTACCCTGCAAGGGCTCCACTTGCATCCACCTGGGAATCGGCTTGAACTCGCTCGACGTCTCCCTGTAGCACACGTTGAACTGTAGAGGCGTGTAACCGGTATTATGCAACGGACATTGCTTCGTGCTAACATTGTTGATGCCTATGATGCCGAAATCCACTGTCATATTATCCAATTTGTAGTTGATCTCGCTTGCCGTTGCTTTGATCTTCAGCACCTCGATTTCTCCTCCTTCGACGAAGCACATTGCAGCAGCATTCACGGTTGTCAGTGCAGGTGGTTTTATCTGTACGGAAATATATTGAACTTCGTACGGTGCAAGCATTCCTTTCGAAGGAATCATATCGAGCATCTCGTACAGCTCGTCCACGCACTGATACTCCTGAATCGCCCTGTACAGATCGGTATCGGCCTTACTCTCCTGCAGAGTGTAATTCTCCAGCAACGGATACAGTATGTTCTTCACGGCAAACTCGTCAATTGCATCAATCTCTTCCTCTTCGTCAACATCCAACTCCACCACGTGATCATCATTTGTTTCGCAAACTTCTTTCGATATACTCGGCGTCTAATTGACTAATAAATAAATTGGTGTATTTAATAATGTATAAATTACCGTCACAAAATCGACGTCCTCGACGTAAAATGCTTGCTCAATCCAACCCCATTCGTAGAAAACTGGAAGAGGACTTTTGTTCTTCATATAAATTATCCTATAGCTTGGCCATTCGCTCGGCACGTACTCAAAATTCACTTCTGAAGGCATGAACTCGATGTTTGGATAGTTCACTGTACCTGACAACATGATTTTATCCTTGAATGAGAGAAATAATTGATTTATTTAATCGATTATTATTGGATATATAAATATTGGATATATACTATTTTCGGATGATTCTGGTAAATGATGGTGATCAGTCCGTTCTCTGTGAAGCACCTCCGATCTCTCTGGGGAGGATCGAAGCACACGTAAAAGGTGACGGAGCCCGAAGGTGATAGTGACGTGGACAGCTTCTCTAGAACTTCGTCTTCGTGCAGCAACTGGAAGGGCGATTCGATGCTGATGGTAAAGATGATTTCGATGTCCGTGCAATTGGTTAAAGTGAGATCATCCTCAAGGACGGCCGTCGTTTCCTCCTGACTCACATCCATTCGGAAAAGCAGCATGTTTTTGGAAAAGTGGATTTCCGGGTCTTGAAAGAACGCCGAGATACGCGACGTCAGAATGTTGCGGATCTGAGAGTCCCTATCGAGCTTAGCGAACAGTCGAAACACTTCATCCACTTCGCGCGGCTTCTCCGAACTTGCTTCTATGATGATGGTGATCGTCTGTCCTGGCATCAGATCGCACTGCTGCGGTATGAATTTAAAGATACCTCTGAAACAATGAATAATTCAAAATTCAAAATGTTTAATTCTTTCGTTCTTACGGTGGTTCCTCGAATTTAAAACTGCGCAGCTTAGTAATTTGGGTCCAGCAAAGATGGTGCATCTGCTTGCCTTTGTTGACCATCGTGAGCGTCATTGAGAATTTGTGCTTGGTGAAGACAGTTCCAATAGCAAATTCTGGATCGAGTAGCGGATCGCAGAGAATGCTTCCACCTTCGCACTCACCAACCACTTCATACACATCCGTATCGCCTTTCTCCACTTGAAGACGTAGGATGTTCTTGAATTTACCAGGATAGTTTCCGAATACCTCTAGGTACATAGTCTTGCTGCTTTCAGGCGGCAGATGCATATCGTTCTCTTTCACCGTCAAAAATTCACCAATCTAAGAGCAAAAATAGGAATTTTACAATTATTTTAAAGTATTCTTCTAGACTTACCACGCGAAACGTTAGATGGGCGGGAATGGGTGAATCATTTGTAACCAGGATCTCACGTTTGATGGTCGTTAATGTGGGAATTTTACCCAAGTTCATCGAATCCATATTCAGATCGATACACGGTCCTCTACTGTTCACGTTGATCTCGCACACCTGCTCCGCCGATTCCGCCCCGAAGATATTCACCCGCAAGAATCCATTAAAATACCCAATTATTTCAGTTTTTACTGTCACGTTAATCTCCAATAATGACTCTGGTTCGACGTACGCTTCGGTGATGTCCGTGCTGATCTCTAAATCCTCGTCGCCGTCGTTGGTGATCTGTAGGTAGCCCGGATAAATGGATGTGTTCTGTAGGACAACCGTTTTCATATACGGCTCGGTGATGAAGATACTCTTGAGATCTATTTTAGGTATATTGCAGATGATCTTCGGAGTGCAAGAGTGATACTTGAGGTTGATGGAACGATTGTTCTGAGGCGAACCCCACATCGTGAGAGTGAGATTTGCAAATAGCGAACCCAATTTGTTGGCGACAACAGTGAGCGCAACTGGTATCCTCGTGTACGCCTCCACCAAGCCCTTCCTTGGTACACAAGTGAACTCCCTCGGGGATGAATTGACCTCCTCTTTAGGACTCATCTCCGAGTACTCCTCCAACGTGTAGCTCGGCTCGTTTCCATCTTCCGGTATCTCAGCTTTGAATTCGATGGGCACTTGCGACGTGTTCACAAGGTTAAAATCGACGGTAATGGGATAACCTTAATCCAAATATTGCAAATATGAAACAGCAAATAGGTGTGGACATATTAAATGACGGTATACCTATTGGTATCTCGCCTAGATCTATCTCTTGCACGTCGAAATTGAGCAACGGGCAGACGATGTTTCCGCTGAAATTGAACTTGAGAATCTTCTTCGATTCGACGATTTCGAAGCATACGTCTTCGATGAACCTGCCGCGCGTCTCCGATGAAAAAATGATAGACATGTTCAGCTTGGAATTGGGAAACACTTCGAAGTTGTCTGTGGTCGTGCTAAACTCTCCACCGAATTGCGTTTCCGTTGGAATATAACGAACCGTCCCAGGTATCGGACCTAAATCATATATGAATTAAGGAGTTTACGTTGATTTAGGTTATATACTTTGCGAACCTTGATTGGAGAATATTAGCTCGTACATATGGACCGCACGCACGTAGATATTCTGGGCATCAATGTCCTCCACGTTTATGTTGATGGATGGTCCGACGCAGCAGCCGACCAACTTGATGGGTATCCTCTGCATCCTTCCGGTCAGTTGAAGATAAGTAATTGTCTCGTAGCTTCCAACAGCTTTTGGAGCAAATATTATGGGAAATACGATTTTCGATCTAGGCCACAGTTCGCCCGCCTATAATTATCAAATTCTCATCGAAGCTGCATTAAGAATGAATGAATTACCAATGGATCAATGATGATGTTCGCATCGTGAAAGAGGATCTCTTCGTCGATATCTAGATCTTCGGTCTCGTCCTGCAGGATGCGATCGTAAATGGCCCTGTTCATTTCGCGGTCGGCGATGTGATTGTGAGAAAGAACGTTGTCTCGTGATATCTCGTACAGTCCCATCTCCCCAAACTTATCCTTGAGCTGCCTTTCTCGCTTCAGCTCCTTTTCTGCGTTGCCTTCCGGTTTCCACTTGAAATCCACGCAGAAGCCGCTCCTGTTCTTTACCTCGTAATTCACTTGCGTGGTAAGACCAAGGAAGGTGGGCTTAAACTCTATGCGATTACCGCCCAAACAGACGTCGACCTCTTCACCGTCGCCCTCCAGCTCCACCGTCAGCTGCTCTCCGGTCTCCAGCGATATCAACAGAGTCTGACTGTTCAATCCGATCCTCTGCGGTTTAAAATAGACGGAGAGTTGAAAAAGTTCGTTGGGATTGATGATGCCTCGATCTGGTTTTAAAGAGAACGGAGACCAGGTGCGAGCAACGTACGTCGCAGGAATCGAACCCAGATTCCTTACCAGCAACGTTCGCTCAGTCTGGATGTTAACAGCGCCGGTAGGAAGAGTCACTCGGTCCGGTATATCTAGAAGGGGACGTGGACCAATCGCTGCAAGAATCCCAAATGAGAAATCAATCGTAATCGAAGTGAAACATTTTCATGGATACCTAGCACATCGAGCTCCAGACTTTCGCCGTCCGTGAGGAAAACGATTTTGTGGCTGTAATCACGCAACTCTTCTGCTGTGAAATCAATCTGCAATTGGTAAGACATTCCGGGCGCAATCTTGGTGCTCACCGCCTCCGAAGTGTGCTTCACGGAGAAATATCCGGATTCTGCGGACGCGATTCTCAATGGTTTAGACACCTGCAAAAAGATATTCATTAAAACTAATTTTCATTAACGACACTTAATGTTATTATTGAAAATCTAATAGCCATACGATTTCAGTTGCCTAGGGGGCCAGCTATCCTTAATCCGCCACTGCTTATAGCATATTCAAATACATCTATAATAAATCGTTCATCTAAACGTTTAAAATTAATGAAATTGCTACCGCATACATTGATTACATATTCGCAACCAGAATCGCAATTAATTACATTTTTTTTAGCGAATAACAATTTTTATCGTCCGTTACGGACTTCGATCTGCACATTGCACATACAAATAGTAGTTTAGCAAAATATATTTAGTACATACATTTTAGACTGCAGCGGTAAGCATGCATAAAATATTTAACCGTTGAATGTCTTTACAGTAATATTGATTTTCAAAAGGTGCTTTCATTCTGATTTAAAAATGCTTATACTATAAAGGTATTTATTACTAATATCTTGATCCTGTGTTTGAATTTTAGATGTTTATTCTCTTTATTGTGAGCATAATGGCGACAGCGGACGCCGTGAATTCAAATTATTATTTCGGGCCTATTAGAAGGTTTATTTATGCGCATGAGAATAATCAATATTGTAATCTTAGGCATCGTTTTAGATACAATTACTTGTATTGCGTGACCTGCAATTTACCCGTATTGCAATGGAATACATTGAGCAATGTGGATATGGAAATTGGGAACCTGATGTTGCAACACAGTCGCATAGAATCTATCGATAGCTTCGCCCTCTCCAAGATAAAAGGTCTGCGTAGCCTCGATTTGAGGTTTAACAGGATCCAAGAAATAGCAAGTAAAGCCTTCACAAGCTGCGATGTGATCAAACTAGACAACAATTTCCTGCGCGTTCTCAGACCAGGATTTCTCAACAACACCCACGTGCAGCATCTTTCCTTAACAGCGAATCACGTCATAGAACTTCCATCCGGTATCTTTCACGGAGGCAAACTCATCACACTTGACATTTCGAAGAATCAAATATCAAAGTTGTACGAGGATTCGTTCAAATTCGCTGAAAACTTGTGCTCCCTGAATTTGGCGTGCAACCGGCTGTACAGGATACCGTTGGGATTATTCAGAAATATGCAGTATTTGAAAGATTTGGACCTGTCAGATAATTTCTTGCGCGATCTACACTACGGTATGTTCGAAGGTTTATCAGAATTAAGAGAGCTCGATTTGGCCGGAAACGGGATCAGAGTGTTCGAGCCCAGCATGTTGGTCAGCCTCGACAAGTTGCAACGTCTTCATCTCAACCGTAATCATATACAGCGCGTGAACGCTGCAGAATTGATTAGTTATCTCAATTCGTTGGCGCAGATGGATGTTAGCGAAAATATTTGGGAATGCAAAAGTCTGGCACAGCTCCTCATGCACGCGCGCAACAAGAACGTCAAGATATTGCAGTACAATAAGTTCAACGAAAGCAATATCAAGGCCATCTCTTGCACCCCGTAGTATTTGTAATCAAAATTCAATAAACTTCACGCTATTGATGCTATTATTACCTCTTTCGTATTCAGCAGGGTGATGGGAACGCAATACTGAATTCCGGGTTGAAAGTTCTGAAAGACTACGATGTGTGGGGTGATCTTGAAGGTGGAAGATCCCAGTTCTCCGGATCTAGGCATTCGGTTCTGCTTGCAGAGCTGCTGGCACCTCTCCTCCGTGGACAATCTCATCTCCCTGATAAAACAGGAGGGCGACAACTGCTCCAAAAAGACAATAAAAATTGTTCGCAGCGCAAACACACTTTTCTCATACTTTGAACGATCCTCCTATTCTCTTCTCAAAATCCACGATCGTAGGTAGTAACCGCATTAAATCGCATTCGTTCCATTGCGGTTTACAATGCAAATCCATTATTATTAATTGTAATGCTCCTGTAGAGTCGATTAATGTATCTGCTAAAAATGAGTGTAAAAGTTCTAAATTCAATCAATCTAATGTCAATCGAGACGCTATCAAAGCCCATTCGATAAAACATTATTGCAAACAACATCATGCAACATTATTTCAAATGTTACTTTCTGTGTTATTGTGTTACAATCAGTTACAATCCAACACAGTTTTTGATAATTTTAAATTATAGCTTGTATGCAACCAACAATTTCGTCAAAATAATTCTAATTGTTATCCACATTTATAACGCAACTATAACATTTTACTTAAGCACAACTTTGAATAACTTTTATTTCGATGCTTTTATAACATTTATAAATTTATTAATAGAGCAAAATTAATTTTAATTTTGATGATCATTTGAAATCATAACCTCACAAAAGTCGATTTATTATTTTGTTATAGTATTCATAAACGGGAAATGTTTGTGATTAAATATGCATCGAGTATTATGTGCAGAGCGCAGAACGTACGTCTGCTGAGGCCGTGTAGTTACGCTATAGATTTAAAGATTGGAGATTATTCTATGTCCAAGTATATTGAAAAATTGGTAAAAGAGTATGAGTGTGGAGATACACAGAATGTTAGAAAGCAAGAGTTGAAGCCCATTATGAGTGTGCTTGATCGCAGAAAAGAGGTGATCAAGAATATTGAGAGTCTTAAGGAGCTTCTTTCTGATCCAGATGAGAGCATCAAGAAGTTGGCAGAGGAGGAGCAATTTGGTTATGACCAGAAGATTCTTGAACTTGATGAACATTTGAAAGAGGTTCTTTTACCAGCTGATAATGAGGATAATGTTAATGCTATTGTTTTAGATGTGAGCTCTGGTGTGGGAGGTCAAGAGGCAATGCTATTTGCAAATGAGGTGTTCGAAATGTATAAGGGGTATATAGAGTTTAAAGGATGGCAATGCGAGATAGCCGAATTTATGAATACAGATATTGGCGGGTTAAGGCATGCCAGTTTATTGGTTGAAGGGGAGAACGCCTACAAGTGCTTCAAATATGAAGCTGGAGTGCATAGGGTTCAAAGAATCCCTAGCACAGAGAAATCTGGCAGGATTCATACAAGCACCATATCCGTGAACGTGCTTCCGCAGCCCACCGACATCCAAATTGATCTGCAAGCTAAAGATTTGAGAATCGAGACCAAGAGAGCTTCAGGAGCTGGAGGTCAGCATGTCAACACAACCGACTCGGCCGTTCGCATTGTACATATACCAACAAACGTAGCAATCGAATGTCAAACTGATAGGTCTCAAATTAAGAACAGGCAGTTTGCAATGCAGAGACTTAGGGCTAAACTATACGAAATGCAGTTGGAAGAGCAGTTGGCGAAGACGCAGGGCCTGAGGAAGAGTCAGGTGAGGACCAAATTCCGAAACGAAAAGATTCGCACATACAATTTTGGGCAAGACAGGATTACGGATCACAGGGTTGCCGGCAACGTGCACAACATGAAAGTGTTCATGCTAGGTGGAGCCCCACTGGATGATCTCATCGATAAATTGGATCATCAGACAAAACTAGAAAGACTACGAGAATTACTTGACGGCCATAAATAGCACTTAAAATATATTTAATAAAGTTTAGTTGTTTATAAGCTATTTAATTCGCAACCTTACATATCAATTATAATAAATAAAGTATGCAATAGGAAGTTTTTTTTTTTTAATAAATAACGTTTCTTCTTTGTAATAAGCTCCCGCCTGAGATAAATCCTCACCATTTACATATCCGGATTTGACGTAAGCGAAGACCAGGCCGAGGCCTCTGAAGTAACGATTAAAAAATTCAAATATTGTTAATTGTGTTGCCTATGTGCATAAAATTTCCATCATTACAACATTCACATTCTTTATTATACAATTTATATAATAATTAATATTCAAATTGAAACAGAGCTGTTTTATAATTCCATTCAAATTTAATAGATCATGGTGGGAGTTTTGTTATTTTAGTGTTGGTACTGCAAAGCAACTGTTGGCTCTTTGTTTGAGATTTTGAATGAAATGTCAGCAGCAATTTAACGGTTTCTGAGAGAGGTTTTGTGTCGCTGTGATTTTTTGATTTTATAAAGATTTGTGTAATTGTTCTTTAATGTCGACTCGTTGAACTCTTAAAAATAATGAGCGAAATCGTGGATGTACCCACCGTGGATTCCACAATCGCCTTGGAAGAAAGGTAAATTCTATTTTCCTATTAACACACACTTGTTTTTTCTTTTAATGATTTTGCTTTTTATTCTTTGGCTTTTTATTCGGAGACATGCAAGTGTTTTTAAATTTTGCACAAAAAAAAACACAAATAACATGTCTGAAACTAGTTTGGAAATTTTGTGATCACAAACAACACTAAGATGCAACTAGAATGACCACTAACACCAGGGACTGTTTTCCGATTCACAGACGGTGAAGTGAGTTTATATTTGTTTATATTACCTGTATCAAGTCGGGAAGTCTCTTTATACTTTTAATATTTGTTTATATAAAAAAGCGTAGATAGTGTGTTTATATATTATAATAATGATTGGACACAATACATTTGTGTTTTGCATTTACAACAAACACAAATTATAATTGTAAAGTATAGTCAGCTTTAAGCAAAGCTTACAAAGAAAATCGAAGATGGTTAATATATTCAAAATATACATAATATGTGTACATAAGTTTTAAAAATGATGTAGCGAAATGCCTTATGCGAGGTGCTCGAGGTTCCCTGTATATGGATATAATTACAAATTGTTCATTATATTTAGTAAATATGTGTTTTTCAAATGTCAAAGAAAGTCGTAAACACAATTGTATTGTTTCAATGATTTTGTTTTGTTTATGTCATAGGCTACTTAAGAATAACATTTTGTCA
The DNA here is from genome assembly GCF_001412225.1 of Nicrophorus vespilloides. Classification (NCBI taxonomy): domain Eukaryota; kingdom Metazoa; phylum Arthropoda; class Insecta; order Coleoptera; family Silphidae; genus Nicrophorus; species Nicrophorus vespilloides. Next base: position 25,249 of record NW_017096643.1, read on the forward strand.
ACAAATTAATGCAAGGGTGTTAAAATTTCAAATTCAATTGAAACAATGTTGGATTTACGAATTATTTGTTTTTAAATTTATTGTAGTGTCAAAGTAAGTCAAATAATAATTATTTTGTTTTGTTTATTTCAACGAAAAACGTTCATGGTATTACAAATACTTTCTTATTGAGAAAAAAATGATTATTTTTATTTTAAGTTCTTTGCTGTCATTATTATAATAATGTTTGTATTTTTATATAGGGAAAAGTGACTAACACTAGATATGTACATTTGTATTATATTATAAGGGCAGATATGCACAATTTAAGGGGTAAGTATAAATAAAAATATCAAATTTGTATATATCCATCAACAGGTATTTATTATTATAGGTTTATAAAATATTGATATAAAAGTAATTTGGAAGCTTGAGAAAAGTTCATGAGGATTGCGCAGATGTGTCGAATAGGATGAGAGAAGTAATTCTAAGTAACTGGTTGTAATTCGTTTTGAATAATGTAAGAGTGAGAGGGTCAAATGGGATGAGTATCGATTAGCGGACGGAGGACGAGGTCGTGAGAGGATGCTGGGGCTGAAAGGATGTGACGCTGTAGAGCGGGGGAATATGTAATCTTCGTTTATTTTCGTGGATGCTGGCTGAAGCGGCGCTCGTCTTTTTCAGAGCGCGCGCGAGACGCACAGGCGCGAACTTTTTCAGTCTTTGAGCAACGGTCGCATTGTTTGCACGTGTGGTATATGGGTATGCGCTTCGCTGACGAACCACAACATCAACGATATCAATAACTCTATACAAGCAGTACGAATTGCCGGTGCTCGTTATCTTAGAACTTAGCGAGGAGAAAGGTCATGATCATTCTGAGATGGTAAAGGGCGTGCAATGTAGCAGGGGTAGTGAAACGTAGCCTTTGCAAAGAGTGGAGCAGTGTGTGCGTGTTTGTGTACAATGTGACATCGAGAGGTGGCTGAGATTGTTGTTATTGTTCTTCTCTTAGTTTCTTCTTGTTGTTTCTGATGCACCCGTTTGGTGGTTAGCCTCCCTCCACCAATCTTTTTGGTAGTTAGACGACGTAGATGTCCTTCTTCAACTTTTCAGGGGCGGGAAGCCCCCCGCGAAGGTCGATCTCGCAGCCGGCCCCGAAAAGTCCCTTCTGGTAAGCACATGTCTCTTCTCTCATCGTACACCCAAGTTTACTTCACATCGAAAACATTATTGTCATTCATCTCTATGACAACAATAAATTAATGAAGTACGTGACTGGTTGAAACTTTGACGACTCGCAATCAACGATAAATACAATACTGTTAACAGTCTACGCGATACCGAAGGTGTCTAACAGATTTGCAAACTAAATACACATTAATTAGGAACAACCACTTTTATGGTGTAAGGACGCTATTGATTGAGAAACTTACTACTTGTTGACACAGCTATCTAGATTTAGAATTTTCTTTTGTTTTTGATATTTGTACAGTGTCTTTATACTAATACCGTTATCTGCAAATATAGTCATACATTTCCTATCATCCTGATTATTCAAATATTACAGACGTTCGTGCATAATGCACGTTCGTACACGTTGTTTATGGCTTAACGAAATTGGATCGCGTTTCCAAATATGAAGTGAAATACACAGTTATCGTCTGGGTAATTAAAACACCATGTATTGTCAACCGAACATAATGGGTAACCCGCATCCTTTTAATCACTGCTCGCAAGTTAATTCTTCCGTTTTATTCTTGTTCTATCGATGCTCCTTTCTACTTGTTACCGACGATAATATTTTGGATTTTGGAGATTAATAAATAAATGTATGCGGATAATTTTTATTATTATGAAATAGAAAGAAAATAAAAGTAAAACGCAAGTCGCAAGGTGGACTGACAGAAAAGTCGTCCTCCTGCCTATCTGCGAGCTCTTGCCAACTACTTTGATATTTTTAGTTTGCCACGGGATATACAGAAACATAGCGAGAGAGAAAGAAACGTTGCCAGTGTGAAAATAAAACCGTATTACGTGTAAATATAACATAACGTCGTTTGGTTCAATGAAATTTAACTTTTTTATCTTCTTAAAATGCACTATAGCTTTCTTTTCCCATTAGATAATCAGTGTTTGGTATAAATGACCTGAATCCTTGTTATTCTCCCCAGATTGCAGTTTCTATGAAATTTTGCGATGAGCAACAAGAGAATGATAGAACGCTAATAGAGGATGGTTTTCGGATGCTTCCCGATTCTGACGCAATGCTCTAATTTTAGAAACTCCATATTAATGATAATATGTATATGTATATTGTCGGGTATATATGTGTGTGTTATTCGTGCAGATGAATTTCACTATATATTACGCCAACACAAGGAACGTCCAATAAAAAAGTAATCTTGCGTAATAGTCGCAATTTTGTTTACCATGAGCATGTGCCAGTCAGTCAATTCAAACAAAGATTTGAATGGTGATTTTTATAAATTGGAATAGGCATTGTGCTCTTCCCATTGACCATCTTTTAAAATTGCATTGCATTAGATTGTTGTTGGGAAGGATGGAAATACTGCTTCACTTCTGGTAATTGCAGTTGCAGCGTGGGCACCACCAGAGTAAAGGATGAGAAGGGCAAGCCAGCGTCTCTCTCTGGGTTTTTGTCGCGCGTCGTTTTCAATTAATTCGACCTCGTCAGCCAAAGCCAACGTTAAATTGATTAGTCATATCGCAAAACGAAGCAACAACTGGTTGGGTGCTATATTTTGAATGTATGTGGTGAATGTACTCTACATTTCATATTGCGATAAAGACTTGCTCTTTCTTTATTTTGTTTTTAAATACAATTTATATTTGAATCTACGAGTCTGAGGCGGTAGCTATAAAATGATGATGTTGGATATAATTATATCAAATAATAATATATTAATTACATTACTTTTATTTTAAATTGAGATATATTATGTGGACTGAACGACAACTCTGTTAAATACATCAAGTTACGAAGATGTTGGTATAGAATCATGTGATTTAACTATATTAATATGAATTATTAATAAAAAATTATTTACATTAAAGTATGAATCATTATTATATCATAATATATAAATTAATATTTTTAAATTTTCTATTTTTTTTTGTAAATCTTTTATAATAGTTTACTTTACTTGTCTATTTACTTGTGTATTTTCGGATAATCTGAATTAATTTTTAAATATTAAAATATCAAAAATATGCAAAATTAACTCAAAACGTTTCAAAATTCTAGATAATCTAACATTTTCTTTCAAATTTATACCATATTTTCGGACAGATAATTATTTATGTAGTTGCATATTTGCCGTTATTAGATTTCACTTTGAATCAACAACAATGATTGTTTTTATTAATTGATTCATGTTTCATGATTTGAACCGTTCTTTGAGCGCTAAAAGCAAATTTTGTTCTATTCGACGTGAAGTATAAATCATTCCGATTTCTTCACGTGGGGTGCTGTTTGTCTTTGTGGTTATTTGAAGACGGATTTCCTTCTTATATTTATAGACCGGATTTGACTAGATATGGTTTTTGAAGCACCAAACAGTCTGGTGAGGGCGGTAGAGATATATAAACGGGCTCCAGAAATAAACGTGCGGGGTTTGTTGTTTACTCATTAGTTGCTTCATAATTTTCTTCATATATTCACCACCACCACCTCTCTCCGTTCGCGGCACGCCACATCTGCTCCAAAAACATGAATGAGATTACGGTTCTTTCGCTTCTAATTTAAAAAGATTTCGATGTTGCCTGCATCTGCAACGCCCGCAAGATTAGAGACAATATGTGAGGAATGCCATCACCACATATTGCTGTTGGTTAATATAGCTGCTGCGACCGAGTGCCACGCACTTCCTGGATTATTAGTCAGTGTGCGTTTGTTTCACAACAGGCGTCGCGACGCCGACGCCCACGATAGCGCCAATAGGAAGAGGATAAGCGACAGAAGAAGGTTCGTTGGCCTCTTCATATGGCGATTATAAACGAAAGGTTAAGAAGAATACGCGACTCCTCCGGGTTACTGTCGCTGCTATTGCCGATGGTGAGCATCGCGACGCTGCCGAAACTATGTGCATCGTCGTCTATTAAAAAGCGGAGACCGGACGCTATTTCTATATCTATCTGCCATCGTGCTCCTTCTCCTGTTTGCCTGATTTTCTACATCGAGTGTCTTATTTAACAGCTGATAAGAGTAGTCCTAATCATCCGTTGACCCCGAAACGAAGGAGACTCTTTGCTCTTTATCAGCTTTTCTCTATAATCTCTATAGTTACGAGTTTACATTTACAAAAGAAGAGACACACACATGTCTGTGCAAAAGTCCGTACTTATTATTTATTTGCCTTAATGTATCTGTAGATTGTTACTTTTTTATTACGTAATAACAGTTTTTTTATATTGATTAGAATGAAATAATGGGCAAATTAAGTGTACATATACAAAGAGGTTCCACTTGCTTACATGTTCTTTGTTTGTCCCGTTTAATGAGTTTAAACCTATGGAATGCAAAACACCAAATGAACCAAGTATCAATCTTAAAACTCTACACTTCATATCCATCCACCCTCGCTCTGCTCTCTTTTCCGCTCGCATCCTTTTTCATGCTCCGTTCCTTACCTACATACACTCGTTGTGCGACATCTTCACGTATTTTTCTTTTCCTTTCTTTTTGTTTTGTTGTTGCTGCTACTTCCATTTCTATATTTACGTGGTAATTAAAACGGGCATACGAAAATAAAGCCGCCGCCCGACTTCGCCTCGAAATGTCAAAAACGAAACACGTTCGTTCGGGTGCGACCTAAAGAGATGCGTAGATATAATGGCGAGTAAAAGTTGCGTACAATGAAGGAGAAAAGATTCATCAAAATTTCGAACTGTAAGTTGGTGGAAACCAAGGGAACGCACGATGTCCATAGTTTAAACTAGTCTGTTTGCGTTATTTTAGTTCCATAGCAACGTGTTCTAGGTAATGCAATAGTAACATTATTTCTAGGTTGCCGTCGCAAAAAATTGACTGTTATTCTCTTTCTCGCTCTGATGTCGCGTGCCGCAAACTGTACGATATAATTGAACTCTCATTCACTCGATTGAATTTGATAGGGAGCGATATTATATTGTTTTTCGTATCGTTGAATATTTTAGATTAATCGATGGCCGTAACGAAATTAAAATCAAAAAAAAACATTTACGTCGGTTCGTCCGCACCGAATTGCGATGGAGCAACAAGCAAACCAAAATATTTACATTTCCTTTGGAAATTTTTATGTTTTCCATTTTCACATTTCATCTTGGACGTATACAAACCGTTTCGTCCCGAAAATCGAACAAGCTTTGACCTCGATAGTATTGCTATGAGAAAAGGTTTGTGGAAATGGGTCACTTCCAAGGACGTTGTACTATGGGCGTCAAAGCTTTTGCGGATGTACAAAATACATTAAAAACCACTCAAAATATCGTCGTTTCTTTGGAACAACGACGAAATTGCCTCCTTTTGAGGGTCAAAGTTCAAAAAAATCTAGCACAGTATTGTGTAATTGGGACTGGCTCAGAACTGCTGAGTTCCAGTAAATCGTTACTTGAACGTACAAATCTTTGTGTATATGAACGTTGAAAAATTACTAATACGGTTAATAAATATGTTGTTGGCGGATGCGCCGGGTGAAATATTGTAGCTAATGTTTTTTCTTTTTTTGCAGCACGAGTCCAAGTCAGCTGTACGAAACGACGCTGGATGCGGATACTTCAAATGCATGTAAGTATTATTTCTTTGCTGTATCATCAACTTTGTAGTATATCAATTGTCGCGCCTCTATTTTGTTTGAAATATAATCGGGTTGCTTAATTCGTGACAGGTTCTAAACATAAGCAACATGGACAAACTGTTTAATTTCTATTCCCGCCTATTTTTTTTTGTATGAAAAATAAATATAACAAACGTAAATTATATTGGTTAAGATTTCCAAAGTACTGTTAATTTTTCGTCATTGTATTCTGGAGATAGTGAGAATATATTTACGTTTGCTACATAACTCAAAATCAGCGCGTGCGCTTTTTTTTTTATTTATAGCGGGTATTATTTTTGAGTTGTCGAAAAACCATGCCAAAAAATGTAAACGTAAATAAACCAAACCTACGATTTTATTTCTTCTCAGTTCCACAAAATTATGTAATTAATTGTTTGCACGGGAATTAATCTATTCGAAAATTGAGGGGTCGAAAATAAATTCCTTACGATTCATTTCGGCAGAAGAAGAATTATGAGTTTGTGACCCAATTACGTAAGTTAGGATCGGCGTGTGCGTGTTGTTTTTGCGCGCGAATTTAAATTTAGAAATGTAAGCGAGATGGCGCTACGGCAATTGGCAGGTACAGAAAAGAGATGAAGTATTTTGATCCGTCTTGTCTGACTTCTATCCTTTGCTCCCCTTCTCTCTTTGCAAATTGTCTGTCTCCGCCGAATGCTGCGAGTTCGCTCTTCTCTTCTGGCAACGGTTCAATGAAAGAGAAGCCCAACAAAACTCAAAATACATTTATCTAGGGGAATTAAATAAAGGAAGGACTTTAACTTGTATCTTTTCCATTCCTTCTTTTTATCATTTTGTAATTGTTTACTTATTGCCAATATTAAATATAATATTAATTTGTCAAATAAAATGTATTATTTTCTTTACTTTGCATTGCTTCATGCACTATTTACTTATAAATTTGAGCATTAATGAAATATATTCGAAATCAATACGAACGTACATTGTTTTATATCTTGATTGTATTTTAAAAATAATTAGTTAGTGTATCAATACTAATTTGGTTAAGAATGATATTCTAGTTCACATAGTGTTAGTATTTATAGGGTTACTGAATCTTCTTATTGGAGGCTTTCGTTTTCTATAAGGGGTTGCTGAATGTTCTAAAGAAAAATTGTTTTAATGTTGGCAACTCTTTCTGCCTCGTTCCAGCTGTAACTTTCTTTCGATATATATACAGTGACGGATTAATCACTTGAGAGGCCCCAGGAGCAAATAAAACTCCCTCTAGATATTTCCAATTCAAATATTTGTTTATTTGATAAATGTATTTGTTTTTGAGGAGCAGACATCCCGACAAAAAATACCACCCTTAGGTTCAACATCCCAAGAATAAAATGTAAAAGCGGGGTGGTATTGCGCTAATCCGCCACTGTATATATATATATATATCCATGTCTCGTTGCATCGACGTCTTACTTCGTGCAATCTTAACAGGAAATGCGTTTTTAAAAAGTTCTTAAAATACACATCGTACTAATTGCCTTGCCAGTTCGAGGGGACCAGTACCGCTGCTATTTAATTCCGAGGACTTAGTTGATGATGCGTCCTCTTCTCCTCTTTCTCCTTTCCGTTCCCATCAACTCCTTCTTCCGGAACTAATAATAATAATACGTAATTCAAAATACGAAACATACCCAGATGCTGTTATGCAATATCCTTCATTCAATAGACCGTAAACAGAGGCGCACTTTTTGGAGGTCAAAGGCGGCCACGACTCATCCGTCTACCTCGCATTTTATTTGACTTGATTTCATTTTTATTTATTTTTTTCCACATTCGAAATCATTCAGATGTCAAATTAGTTTTGTTACTGTGCGTGTTTTTTCTCCTATTCTTTTTTCGGAAATTCCTTCCATCCCGAATTATTTTCCCTCGTGCAACAATACATCCGCCCACCAGAAGCTCGATTTGCCCGTCAACATCATACAATATTTCGCGGGAAGAATTTCAGACGACGTTCGGACGTTTAATTATGTGCAGTTTCTGCCTGCCGGTTGGGAATTTGTACAAAGTTTTCGGTCCGTGTTTGCTTGAGTTCTGTGATCCTTTCTGCGCCCACGAACGCGACATCTTCTTGAAACATTTCCGGGCGGTGTACGAGTCTCGCGGTGCGAAGGCTTTCCTCTTTCATTTATATAATATGTACATGGATGTCCTCTTCTTCTTCTGACGTAAGATACAGCATAGAAGAATCATAAACAATAGACCGATTCCGATTGAAATTGTCGATCCGATTGTGTTTGTGCGCGTGTTGCGTAAGTTCAAACTGGTCATGGCATCCAGATTTTACATTAAGGATGTCATAAAGTCAGTGCTAAACATGGAGGAAGGACGTATAGCTGCTGAAGCTGATATGGCTACGTTTTCTGATTGCGAAGAGTGTGAAGTTGATCGTGTCAAATCTTGCGGTAAACGCAAAGAACATATTATTATATGTATGCAAATTGTAAAATTTTAATGTTTATTCGAATTTTCAGATTCCATGGGATTGGGAGGAGCGCGCGGCGCATCTCGAGGATGCAGCGTAAAGGAGTTCGAGGAGCAGCTGACAACTTTGCGCAAAGAGAACTTTAATCTTAAGCTGAGAATCTACCTTCTGGAGGAGCGCATGGGACCCAACTACAATTTAGACACGGAGAGCGCCGTCAAAAAAAACATAGAACTCTCGGTAATAATCTTTTAGAAAAGCAACTAGACTTTTTGACATTATCTTTAATTAACTTTGTATTTTGTTGTAATTTTAGGTTGAATTGGAGACGTTGCGGAAGGAGCTGCAGGAGAAGCAGGATCTGCTATGCCAGGCGGTGACTGCCATCGAGATTGAAGAGGAGGAGTACCGTAAGGAGGCAGAGAACAAGCGGAAAGAAATCGAAGATCTTAAGGTGCAGCTCGACACGCTCCAGCAGCAATTCGACGTAAGAGTTTGTTGTGTAATACCAAATAAAAGGTTCAGTTTTAATATTTAGATTTGTTGTGTTTCAGATGGTGCAAGAGGAATCTCGATCGCAAGGTGATCATTCATCCGTTGACGGCCGTTCAGAGGTCTTCTCGCAGGCTTTCACCTTGACAAACAAAGTCGCCGATTTGGAGAATCAGGTACGTCTTCATACCTTTCTTATCGTAGTTGGTTTATTTTTTCTTTTTCAAATTATTATTTTGTTGATAGCGATATTGAAATGTGAATTCTATTTGAAATTTAATGTGTGCTCTGTTTAGTTACGGTGCGAGAGGGAAACTGTGGAGAAGTTGAGCAATTTGTTAAAATACCCTAAACCGACGTTGGACGTTGAAGAGCTGCAAGTGGCGCTGACAGAGAAAACTGAGAAGCTTGAGCAGGCGATGGCCGAACTGGAGGAGAAGTCGCAATCCCTGGCAGAGGTTAGTTCAAAGCTCGAGACAGTCGAGCAGGAGCTGCTAGTAAAAAAGGACGAGGTCAATTACTACGAGGGCGAGCTTAGCATGAAAGCGAACGACCTTGAGGAGGCGCAGGAGAGATTGTCTGAAATGGAGGTGCTCTATGAGGATACGAAAGCGCAGCGCGAGCATGAAGCCAAGAGGAACGAGAAGAACAAGATCGCTGTCTCGAATCGGAACAACAAGATCAGCGAGCTCGAGGGAACGGTCGAGCGGTACAAGCAGAAGGTGCTCAGTCTGGAAGCGAAGCTCGAGTCGGCCCAAAACGAGGTTAAAAGTAAAAAAGACTTCGGGAGTCCGCGACCACCAACGGCTCGCACCACCCCCGACCATTCTGACCCCGCTTCATTTCCAGTGCGCAGTGCGGCGACGACTCCAGAACATTCACCTAAATCGGTATCAAGAGTAAACTCGTCGGGTATCTTCCGTCCGCATCGCACCACCCCAAATTCCAGTATGCAGATGAGCGGCAACGAAGATGGTGACGTCAGCATGGACAACACAGACCACTCGTTCTGCGTGGACGATCTGCAGAATGAGCTGCTGCTGAGCCGAGGACACGCGAAAAAGTTGGAGCAGGATCAGCTGAAAGCGTGCCGTATTATCCAAACGATGATCGAGAAGCGGAAGAAAAGCCAGAAGGAGATCGAGGAGCTGCAGAGGAACGTGAAGGAGCGAGACGAGAAGATCGAGGAGTTGTCTGGGAAGCTGCAGCAACAACACCATGATCGTCATCAATCTCAGATGGACGATAGCAACAGATCTGCGATGACAAATTCTTCCGACCCATCCACAGGAAATAGCAACAACAGTAACAACCGCAGCAGATCAACGTCGCTTCTTCAGACCAAAATATCCGAGCTTAATCTGACGGCAGCATCACCGACGTCCGACGCTGAGGTACTTAAACTTAGAACAAGTAGATGTCGCAGTAGTCTTAAAATTAAGACTCTTAACAAATAATGTCAGTAGAAAATTGACAAAGGTTTTTCCCAGTTAAATTTTTCATAGATCTAGTTTTTCAAAAATTATTAGTCTTGCTGTGTAGCTTATATAGGAGGGACCTGCAAACTAGATTCATTCATCAAAGGTTTCCATATAATACAAATTTCTTAAATATCAATTTGTAAACGATCCGAACGTTACGCCACTGTCGAAAGCTCCTTTGAGTTCTAACTCTGCAGACTTCTTGCTTATTAATTAATCATAGCTCTGTGCTTATTTCTAGGGGAACGATGCGCTCTCTATCTTCTTATTACTCTACTATTTGCTTTTCTTCTCTTCTTCCGTGGAGGAAGAGTTTGAGTTGTATACTGCAATCGCGTGTACACTCCATTTCTAAAAATAACTAAATTAAACACCTCTCTTGCGAGTTGAAGCGGCAGCTCGTGAACGGAATTAGTTTTAGCATACGTGAACACAGCTCATGACGCTCGTAATAATTCGAATTCAAGACAATAGAAAGAAACAAATAAATCACGCGTCGTTTTTATAGATATATTAGAGGCTTATTCAAACGTGAGATGTGATAGGTAGATCCAGTGCGCTTGTTAATTATATTCTAGTCAAAGCTTCTATTACCTACGAGTTGCTTCCCTTAGCAAGTATTTACCGGAATAGCGGATGAGTCAATGCGCGATGTTTTCGTGTGTTGTCTGCCAAAAGGTCACTGAAACTTGCTTTTTAGGCTAAACTAGTTTTAAGACTGTAGATTTGCTTATTTATTTTTCTAGTAATAATATTTATCTCGAGTTTTACAAATAACGTTAGTGCCTGTTTTACTATTATTTAGTATTAGTATTTAAAGAAAAGATCAGGTAATTTTATTTTTAAATAATTACAATATTTCTATTAATAATGTAGCTTCCTTTTTTTTACCTGTGTGTTTACAATTTTTCTAGTTTTGGTATCATGTTTTGGACACAGGTATACTAATTTCGTCTTACCTCCGTGCTTATGAATCCTCCACCTGATCCATCCACCAAGTATCTTGTTTATTTCCATCTAAACATTTAATCGATGAAAATAGTAGGGATACGACGCTAATTAAATAACAAAGATCGTAGACCTTTTTTTAACTAAACTAACCAGAAAATCAAAATCTGTATCTCCTACAACAATCAAACTGCTTCAAAAGAATTATACTTATATTTATACATAAATTATTAACAATATATTATGAATAGAAATTATATTAACACAGGCCAATTAATAAAGGGAAACGAAACTAATCTTGATATCAAAAACAAAAGCATTTTATTGTTTAATTTTGGTTTTATTTTTTGTTTTGTTTGTTTGCTGTTTTTTTTAATGTTTAATATTTGTTTTCTCATTTATGTAACATCTCTGTTACTTAGAATAATGTTCTTTTAAATTATTATTTTATTGAAAATAAAGAGCATGCAAATTTTGGTTTTCTTGGTTTTTTTTTTATTATTTACATATTCTCAGATGTATAGCGGATTTCCTTTACGTTTCCAGGACTCATCATGAGTGTATTTGATTCATCGTTTGGTTGCTGTTTGTTTGTTATTTTCCACATGTTTGTTTTATATTTTTGCAGTGCTCGGCGCTCGCTCTGGAAACTACTTCATCTGAGAATCCGCAAGAACTACTGGCAAAGAGTATACAATACAATGAGAACTTGGAGACTGAGAAAAAAGTATGTTTTATTGTTGCCATTTATATTTACTATTATTTACGAGATTATTCGGTTTAGTTGTTGAAAGAGATTCTCCGAGTGAAGGATGAGCACATGGAGGAGCTACAACAACGGCATGAGCGCGCTTTAGAGGAGACGAAGCGATTGAAGGACGAAATTGTCGATCTACAGTTCGAGGCGTGTTCTCGCGATGAGCAACCGTCTGAGAAGTTCGACGTTGGCAACGAGAAGGTTGGATACTGGATACAGAAGAGCGAGGACAAGGACAAGGAAATCGAGCGATTGGAGAAGGAGCTGAAGAAACGGACATGCGATCTGCAGAGCGTCGTCAACAAGGAACTGTGGGACAAGAACCGCGAGATCGAGCGATTGCAGAAGTCCGGGTCGAAGGATGCGACAATCTCTGAGCTTCGCAAGGACGTGGCAGCAAAGGACGACGTGTTGAAGGCGCTGCAATGCAAACTGGAGGAGCGCAAAGCATTGGAAGATACGTTCAAGGAAAAGCTGAGAAAACTGTCGGACGAACGATTGCGATTGCTTAACGAAATTGAGGAGCTCAAGGATGAAGTCTCACATTTGAATGTCGACGAAGACGAGGCGAAGAATCTACGGCTGGAATTAGAGACATGTGAACGGATGCGCTGCGATACCCAGCAGGTGTGTCAACTATTGAACGTGCGTCTGAAGGAGTTGGCCACCTTCCTCAGTTCTCTTTTGAAGAAGAAAATTGTGCTAGGATTACTCGGACATACATCGCGGATTCGCCAGTACATCGACGATAGTCTGAATCTATCGCGTTCGCTTTCGCTGTCCATCAACATGAATCCGGACGAGAGTTTAATGCAGCTCTCCAATATTTCGACGTTGCTGAAGACGCAGAACGATACCTTGGATATCTATGAATTTCTAAATCAAACTAACAGTGAAGGAGGAGAGGTAGATGATGATGATCTTGATTGGGAGGAAGAAAAGTCTTCGTTAAGTCTGATACCCGAGCAGATCACGTTCAGCTACCAGAGCCACATCTACAACAAGCCGGGCGCGGAAAATAAAATCCACCAGCAGGATAGAATAATACAGGTAATTATAGTTACACCGCTCTATTAATTTTTAGTAAAAAAAAATGTGTCGTTATTTGTTTGGTTTAGAAGTTAAGAAGCCAGGTGGCACAATTGATGAGCGCGCTGCAGTTGCGCGACAATAAACTGCTGCAGCAGACCAAAGACGACGAAGATCTAGTTAATGCGATCGTCTCGATGAATCCGCCGGTGATGATGCAGAGCGTCTCGTCGCCGGACAGCATCCTTCAGAATCTGATGCGCATCAATCTCTCGACAAACACCTCATCCACTGTGAAGTACGTGGATCACAGCGGCAGCGATTCCTGGTCGGAACCGGACAAGTCAGTCTCCAAGGCCAGGATAGGATTGGACGAGGAATGTTTGAAGCCGGTGTCGAAGGACGATTCGACGGAAGGTGCATTATCCTCGTTAAACAAATCACGAACGCCGTCAAAGAGGAGCTCCAGTGCCAGCGAGAATAAGCAGATCATCAGAGCGTTGACCAATCAGATCGAGTGTCTGGAACGTAGGCTGGAGGAGAAGGATGTCCTTTGCAACGAGGAGATTGTCAAAACCGAAGGGCTGATCCTGGAAATTGTCCAGCTGAACGAGAAACTCGAGGAATCGAGAAGCAGCTTGTCTGACTCGGAAAGCAAAGTGCAACAACTTCAGCAGATCATCGAGGAGCTGCACTCAAACAAGTGCAACCTTATAAAAAATATGAACAGTAAAACCAAGTCGGTGCAGAACATGATCAATCAGCTGGAGTGCGAAAGGGCGCAGGCGATGGCCGAAGCGAAGGATGCCGAGGAGCATGCGAAAATCGCCAGAGGTCAAGTGGCAGAGTACAAGTCGAAGCTGAAGTGCGCCGATGAAGAATTCAAACAGAAACTGAAGGAAGTTGAGGCGGATTACGAGAAGAAAATGAAAATGCTCGAGGTGCGCACAGAGCAACAAGTTATAAAAATTACGGAGGTTGCGAACCAAATGAAGAGCATGTACGAGACCGAGTATGTGAAGCGTTCCGAGGTGGATCATCTACGTTCCATAATTAAGGATCTAGAGTCGGTGAAGCAGCTTTTGAAAGTATCGGAGGATAAGATCGAGCATCTCAGGAAAAACGAGGCAGGTCTGAAGATGCGTTTGCAGGAGGTCGAGACGGAGAGCAGATCGAAGATCACCGAACTGCGAGCGGAATTGGACCGCGCCACTCTTCAGTATTCGGAGGCTATTCTGGAAAAGTCCCGTATCATGGATGACAAATCCAAGCTGGAGACAGAGAAGAGCAGATTTGGAGAGCGCGAGGCCGATTTTGTGCGGCAGATGAGTGAACTGAAGGCCGACTTTAACACGCTCAAGAAATATCAGAAACAGGTGGGCGTACTTGAGGTACAGATTACCAAGCTGCAGGTGAAGATCAGCGAGTTGGAATCAAAAAACGCCGATCTGATGAATAAACAATTCAAAGCTTCCGCCGCAGCCTCTATTTCTTGCGCTGCAGCTACCGCTAATGCAAAGGTCTCTACGAGTGCGGAGACCGGGGCCGGAGAACATCTCTCCTCATCTCCGCAGAGATCGAGAATCTTGGATTTATATTGCAATAGATATTCACCGCGTCTGATCAACGATGAGGAAACGTTAGAGGTGGAGAGGATGCACGCAAACTCCTCTCCGGATTTGGGCATCGAAAGCGATCAGGGCAGATTCTCCAGCCTGGAAGGTGTTGGAAACACGAACGTCTCACTTGCCAGACCATTACTGCAGACGCTTGAAGTGTCCCAATCGATGAGTAATCTTCTCGACAAAGAGAACATTATGGCAAAATGCAGTAAGTGCATTAAAGTTATTATTAGTTGGTTGCAATTTAACATATTTTTTTGTTGTTTTTGCAGGCAACGAGGAGTGCAGCCAGAGGACGTCCAAGATCATGGAGGAGAACTTCTTGCTTAAAACGAAGCTAAACAAGTCGCACAAGATGCTAGAGGCGACAGTCGTGAAACTTGCTAAAGCCAATTTACAAAAAGAGCGAGTCGAAGGTAAAATTTATAAGGAGATCCACAAGACGAGCCAAATTCTGAAGATTGCAAAGGCCAATTTGGACTCTGGATCGGATACTGAATTTAAGAAGAAGTGATGCGATGAGATAAGGGAAATGAGAGAGAAAATACTATTTTCTGTGTTGATGTTGTCAATTTGTCCTTTTAATTTATTCATTTTTATTTCTGACCATTCATTTTTTATAAAATCTCCTGCGCTGCTCTCAATATCAAAACTTTTTAATTAGTAAGTCGTGTCCATCTGATCTGAAATAAATCTCCTACACCGCACTTCAACTCCCCGATAACATACCACCATCTATCTAATGGACCAAACTAAACGTTTATTTTGTTTTTATTTATTTCTAACGTCTACTACATTTAAAATTTGTAATAATATATAGTATATTTTTTTAATTTATTTTAATAATTGAACTGTTTTTAATGTCGTTTCTCTCCCTCGCATAATATTATTCGTTGCAGTTGCAAGAAATGTGAATTTTTTGGCATTGTCGCGCGTTAACTCTTCGGTTTATACCTTCCGACCAATTACTAACACATTCCTTTTACTTGCCCCATCCACCACTATGCCAAAAAAAGGAGGAAGAACTAGCATGCAGAATTATTTTCTATGTTATTTTTATCCAGTGTCATTGACTAACTCAATTTTACGCTAATATATCCCTGACCAACTTTTAATATTGTTGAGTATTTTTTCTTTTTCCGTTAATTACGAAATGTTTTTTTTCTTGTAAATTTTAATTCAACGACTGAATTTTCACTACAAATAATTGATGTGTGATATGGCAGATGGATGATGATGCTTTGTCAGTATCCCGTCCAAAAGTTTACGCATGTTCCTCTAATTTTTGTTTTAAAGTCCAAGCACTAACTTTGTTGTTGCAAAATAACACAAAACCTATCCAGAACTGCAAAAGAAAGTCATCTTTCTGTCTTGAAATTGTTTGCATTGAAACATATGAATATATTAGAATGTTAGTTTGTTGACTGGAATGAATGAGAGATATTGATTTGTTGCCATTTACTTAATATTATTGATTGAATTAATTGAAATTATATATCATTAGTATGCAGGAGCATTGAAAGAAAAAATAACTTATCTGGTGAGCATACTTGTGCGAAATATGGAGTGCTTTTATTGATGAAGCATGAAAATGGACAATTATTATTTAAGAAAAAAAAAACGAACGAATTTTGGAACGCTCATGAGGGATGATAGAGTTTGTCATCAATGAACAATGTTTGTGGATGTGATAAAAATTCCTTGTGCCAAATTATTTTTTTAAAAAACTTTCTACTTTTCACTGTTTTTGTTCCGCGTTCATTATATTTGTTTTTGTAAATAAAGGAACAGGTGTTTGAAGTGTTAAGACTCCGGGGGAAATTCCCCAAATACATGTATTATAACTGTGTATATAGATAAAAAAAAATAAAGTTTAAACTATGAATTGATTTCTATACATTTTTTATGTAAAAATATATATTATTTATATAAGTACTTATAATAAAGAGTTTGGCATTATGGATTTAGTGTTCATATGTGTCAACTTCTGTCAAGTCCTCATAGTCATTCAAGAGGATTTGAAACTTGTCGAGGATGTCAAAGATCTGAGATTTCCAGAATTTTGAGAAGAGAATATTGAACAGCGTTAATTCGGAAACAAGAGCTTTGAGTTTTTCGAGTTCGGCGAAGTGCTCTTTGTGCGATCGCAGATAGATCTTCAAATGCTCGACGCTTCCGTCGCGACGCGCCATATTCTCGTTAACCAGTTGCCTGAGATATCGTTCGACGTCATCACTTGGTCCGCCCAACAAATCTTCAACGAAATTACCGTTCTCACCTGGAAAGTAATTGCTTTCCCCTGACGTATACCTTACAATGTGCTTGCAATAACAGATCTTCAACTTCTGTTGGGTCATTGCGTTGTGAATCTCATCCTGGACGTTGTAGATTCTAGCGCCCAGATTTTTGTAGAGCGGCGAGCATTTCTTCAATCGGCTACTGAAAGTTTTTAACATAATCAGCCACCTATTATCGGTGTCAAAGTCTTCTTTTGATATTTGAAGCATATCCGACAATTGTTTGATGATTTCCCGCAGATCGGCCAAAATTGATTCCAACATTCCATTGAAACATTCACTCGATTCCTCCATTAACTTACGCTTGAGTTCGACGATCTTGTCGAATTCCGTATTGTAATCAATTAGTTTTTCGATCGATCTGACGTAATCGATAATAACGCCCTTGTTGCGAACCAAAAAATCGCATAGAAAAATGTACGTCGAATTTAGTTCTACGGTGCATCTCTGAGCAAACTGCAAATCATTCAGTAAGTGTTGATTATTAGTGAACAGAGAAACTAATTACTAATTAAACTATTAACTTACGTTTAGCCTTTCCTTCCTGCTCAGTGATTCAAATGGTCGTTTGGTCTCTCCTTTGTCCTGGTATTGCGTCTTTCCCTTGAACTGCCTCAAAGTTATGACATATTTCATCAGATCATCGTACACAGATTTAATGCAAGCCTTCGACATGCTTATCGGCTGGTTTTCTTCTAAATGACGATTTCACTTGGCTAGTAAAATTTCTCTGAAAAAGGTCTTTACCTCTTGTGTACCTACTGGCACCATCCGCCCTACCATTTGCAAAACCGTATACTTCTTTTCACAGGAAACAAAGAAGAAACTTTCGAATCACTAGAAATTCTCAGAATTGCAGTAGACGTACTGCTTTCATCCATTTTCATATTTCAATAACAAACAATAGTATTTTATTTAGAAAAAAACGTCGTTTAAAAATAAATATATGTATATATATATATTGATTACAAAATTTCACTCTCAGCTATACTACTGTAATTTTAATTTGCACGGAGCCGTCACCAGGATCTGAGAAATTTATTTCTTGGCCTAAAACAGAAGAAAGGAAATATATATTCATTATTTTTTTTTTATTGTTTGAGTTAGGTAGAAATAAATTTCTTAGATTCGTCTGTCGGAATCGGTCACGTCGTCACTCAGGTAAATCTACGAGTCGACACCGCCTTTGTTTCATTGAGTAATTTTAGACTATTATCTAGATTCTGTTTGATGCGAGAGCAAGAGTGCGCGATCAGGTCTTTGGTGATGAGCATGTTATTGGCTTTCATCTCGTAGGAGGGCCGACACCAGAGGAGGTTGCCGCGATGCGACACCTTGTATCGGTCGACGCCACGGAAAACGAGAGGCCTGTACTCTTGGCCAGCACCGAAAACCGGGTTCTTCGGCGGACTGTTGAAGCATGGGACGCAATGAGCGACATCACCACATCTTTGCTTATGATGATACTGCTGCTGTTGGTCGACAACGGTCTCCACCGCCGCAGCCATCGAGCAACACTGACCCTCCTGCTGATGTTGATATCCTCCCACCCCCAACTGTTGTTGGTGATGGTGCAGTTGTTGGTGGTGTTGCTCGACGACGCGTCTATTAGTCCTCGTCACGCTACTCTTTATACTCAAAACTGTTACGCTGGCATTCTGGTCGATGCCGCCGCCGTTCAATACGTACGCAGAGTTTCTGTGGACCATGTACTGCGGTGGCGACCGTTGCATACCACCATCAACCTGTTGTTGTTGCTGTTGTTGTTGCTGCTGTTGTTGCTCGTACGCAGACTTGTAACGCTTTTGAATTTGGACACTGTTCGTGGTCCATGGATGCAAACCTATTGGCCTGATTGCCGTACTATCCGACGCCGTCCTCCCACCACCACCCAGTTCGTACCGTGTCTGCATATCCTCTATCTGATTCATCTGCGCCTTTGTCGCTTGCAGCTCCTTCTCCATGTACCCGACTGTGTCCTGCAACTTATACCGCTTTTCGTTCGTCATCGCAAGTTTCTCTTCCAGCTCCCTTATCCTTTTCTCGTGCCTATGATTCTCCTTCGATCTAGAATCTACCAATCCCTGCAGCTCCTGGATAATCTCGCTCTTATCCTTCAACTGATTTTGTATCTACTCGGAAAACATACATTTGTTATAACACGTACGTGTTTACGTAACTTTGAACATAAATGAAGACACAAACCTCGAGCACAAAGGTCCTAATCTCTTCTGAATACTTTGTCAAACTCTGGTTCTCCATTGCGATCTCATCCTTTTTGGCCTTCATAACTCCAATCAATCCATCCCGAACCTTCATCA
Source organism: Nicrophorus vespilloides (assembly GCF_001412225.1). Classification (NCBI taxonomy): domain Eukaryota; kingdom Metazoa; phylum Arthropoda; class Insecta; order Coleoptera; family Silphidae; genus Nicrophorus; species Nicrophorus vespilloides. The sequence goes on from NW_017096643.1 coordinate 44,446, forward strand.
GATTCTCTAAATTTGCTATGGCCTGATTCTTCTGGCCCAACTCATGTTCGTACTTGATAATCTTGTGTTCGTTCTCCAACGACTTCATCAGCGCCTGCTCCAACTTCACCTTGCCCTCTTTCAGAAGTGACTTCAACTCGTCCCCGTTCTCCTCCACGGTCAATCCTGCAATCTGTCGATGCAAGTGATCCTGCTTTGCGTATAGTGTATCAATCTCCAGCTTCTGCTTGGAGATAGTATCCTCCTGCTTCCTCAGCAACTGCTCAAACCTCGTCAAATCCTCCTCCTTCTTTACCAGCGACTTCACTATGCTATCCTGAATACCCTCCGGAGTTCCGTTCTAATAAAATATGAAATATTTATAGTACACATTCATCATATAACATCCGACCCAACAATAAGCACCATTTTTTCTATGGTCTCAATAAATCGCAACTTTTCAGTTGCATTGGCTTCGACCTTCTCCTGGAGCGCCCGGATCGCCGCCCTCTGTGCCACCACTTCAATCTGCAATTCGCATTCCCTATCTGTTTCAGGCTCTGTAATTGAATGTATCGATTAAATTATTAAATTGAATGAATGCTGGTGTACTGCTCTCACTTCCATCCGGTCCTCCTCTTCTATGTTCGTGAATAACATCCGCCGCGTTCTGCGTGTGCATTTCCAGCGAGTTGATCTCCTTCTGGAGCAACTCGCACTCCTTCTGCAGATGGATGATCTGTCTATTGGACACGTCGGCTTCGTTTCGCACCGCCTCAAGCTCCTCCTGCAGCTCCGCCTCCCGTTGCTCCGCCTCAAGACGCAAGGTTTCGATCGTGTCAGTGGCGGTTTGCAGTCTGCAAAAGAGCAAAAGCAAAATTTGTCACGTCAATCCTGAGGTTCAACACCCGAACATTGGCTCGACCTCACCTGGTCACATCCAAAAACGACGCGGCACAATGTCGGTTTTGGTGGTGCTTTATATAATTTATCTCTGATTAACAATTTTGCGTGTTTTATTGTAGAAATGAGAAAGTATGTTTTTATTAAATATCTAATAATCTATAAAGAAATTATTTTATTCAGACAATATGTGGTTAAAAAAATATATGGGGTATATGGGGTGGATGTTGTTTGAAAATTATTATTTGTTTTGTTAAATTCCTAAACGTATTCAAATGTGAAATCTGGTACGAATAACTCGTGTAAGAGGCGTAGCGATATACTCATTAGACACCTGGTTTCAAACGTTGACCTATCCTTGTTCATGCGCTCGATCACAGACTTGTCCAGATGTCGTGACTTATTCAGCTCTGCGATTTCTTTCTCGTAGTTCTTCTCCATTTGCTTGATCTTCAGCTGAGCGTTTCTAAATCAAGACACGTCTACATGTAAATATTTAAAATTTTCAAAGAATACCAAAATACCTCAAATCTTGCGATAGTTGCGATATCCTGCTATCATACTGCTGCTTGCTACTATCGTAATCTTTGATTTTCGACTTGAACGTTTTCATGCTAAGCTCCGCGTTTCTGAACTTCTCTACTTCGTGCTGATGCTTGCGCTTTTCCGTATCCAGCTGCTTCTCCAACTGATGTATACGCTCCGTTAGCTTACCGTTTTCCTCATCGAATAGTGCGTTCTCTGCGCTCACTCTATCCTTAGCCTGTTGCTTGGTCTTCTGCAATTCCGTCGATGTCTCCTTCAGCTGCACTTCCAATCGATGGATCTTCGTCAGCATCTCCTTACTACCACTTGCAGCGAATAACTCGCTCTGCTGGTTCAGCTTCCCCATTAGATCATCCAAGCAAGACTCCTGCTCATCTATTGATCTCTTCAAACCCCTATCTATAGTCTCGCTTTGTTCCTTCAATTTATCCAAATCGTCCAAATTTATCGACGTAAACAGCGAGCTTCGCATCTCGATGGAACTCTTGTACATTGTCGCCAAACTGTGCCACACATCCTGAATTTCTCTCTTCAAATCTTGAAGCGGTGGGGAATCTGGATTCTCTCCACCTGCCGAAATGTCCAAATTTTGCTTGTTGCCACCGCCCGTAGACGACACATACAAAGAGATATCCTCAAATTCAACGATATTTATCGGATCTAAAGCCACGATACGTCCACCCTCATCCAATTTCTTCTTGAGCTGCTGCACCGTCTGGTATAGCTCCATCAGAGGCTTCTGTTTCTCTACGACCTCCTTCCTCATCTGCTCTAAATGTTTCTTCTTCATAGTGAACAAATCAAAATTCCTTTTCATCTGGGGCTTCTCGAGAGTCGAACCCGACTTCTTCGCTATGGATCGCGGTGTCGTACTTTTCGCAACGTTCCTCGGCGTCGACGATTTTCCCACGCTCCTAGGAGTCTGCGATTTAATGGGGATACCTAACAAATTTCAAATATTTACGAATCCCTAAGATCAATTTATTAAAAAGGTATTTTTTGAACCTGAAGAACTGTTCCTGCGCGGCACTGCATTATCTGTTTTAGCAACAATTTCCGAAACAATAGGAACCTCTTTGACATCTTCAATTTTGGACTCTGGGCAATCCCGAAATTCCTCCTCGCTCTTCGTCGACTGCTCATTGATTGTCGCCTCCAATTGCAGATGTTCATCTCCACACAGCATCGGACTCTCCAACCGTTGATCTTTGATCTGAAGAATTATAAACGTTCAAAAGCAAATTGTTGTTGAATACAAACTTCCATGCAAACCTGATCTCCCATGGAGCGGGGGCTGTCCTTCATCGATTGCACGCTCGGAGGTTGCTTTAAACGAGTAAGATTCTTATTACCGGCATTAGTAGTAATGCAGTTGTCTTGGAAAGTAACTTACCGAAAGACTGCGGAATTTTGGTATAAATGATTTGGATCCAACCGAGCTAGGTGTTTGGCGGGTGCCGCATCCGACCGCTGTTGTCGGTCTTTCTGCGAAAGAAAAGATACAATAATTATATTAAAAAAATAAATCTTGTTGAATTTATTCGAGTTCTGCGTTCGAACCAATAAAACACTTGAAGCCGACATGATCATTTTCAATTGGTCCAATCGGAGCGCCACGATTACTTTCAATCATGTCACGGAGAAAATTAATATTGAACAGGAAAAAAGCAAATTCACTCTTTCCGATTTCTTGTAGACTCTAACTTACCAATTTTGTCGCCAAAACGGTTGCTCTTGGTGCGTGCAAACGACATATTCTCAAACGTCAATTAAATTGCAAAACATCAAAACCTATTTTTGTTTTTCACTGACCAATTTTTCAGTGTCCGATTTCTCGTTTCTTATTTTCACACACCTGGACGCGTCTAATTTTCGACGCTTTTTCTAATCCTTGCTTTGTGTAATTTACATGATTTTGAAAAACGAAACGGAAGAGAAAATCTTGGGCTGAGTGAAATTTTCTCTGTACGTGCACGGACCACCACTCAAACAAAAGATACGTGATGTAAATAGAAACGGATAGGACGTGTGCACACTTCGATACTTTTCGATAATAAATCTATCGCATCCGTCGAATTTGCTGAACTGGCTTAAAGATTGTTGGAAGTGCTAAAAATATTAAATTTTCACATACTGAAACAGCTAAATTATAGATTGAAAAATAAAATAACTGAATTATAAATTTTTTATTCTCAAAATATCTGGTAAAGTTAGTAATTATGCGTTTAATATATAGATCGTCATAACAGGTCTCTATCATCCCTGAAGCTATTTGATTCTATTAATTGGGCGTTATTTGTCATCAACATATATATGGGGTGCAGTTTAGATAAAATATAAAGAATAACGAAGTTAGTATTAATATCACAATAAAAAGAAGTAGTAAGGCGATAATTATACCGGCTCATAAGTAAACGTCAATCCTTCCAAACCCGACACCTCCGAAAATATCTGATGCCCTTGATGCTCATACATCTGTTGGTACTTCACAATTTCTTCTCTACGCGTGATCTCCTGCAGATCTGTGAAAGAGACCTCTTGGTTCCTCACATCTTGTGCATGTCCGGGATGATCTACCAAACTATCCGCTCTGTCATTACCCGGGATGCCCGCATGACCCGGGATCCAAGATAGCGAAACTTCGATCCCCTTTTTCTTTAAAAATCCTAGAACAGCCTTAATTTTCTAGACCAAGTAATTAACTTTGATCGAACGTTGGAAGGACTGGATAGCGACCATATCACTTCTGGAATCGGAGAAAATTACTACTTTCCCCCAACCATTAGTTTCCACTATTTTAATGGCACGGTATATCGTAAAGAGTTCGGCAGTGAATATCGAAGAAAGCTCAGATATACGACCACTTTCAGATAAACCCTCCCGATTTATAAAGATCCCATAGGATTATGGATTATGTTTGACTGAACCGTCAGTATATATATGTACATGACCAGACCATTTAGTATTTAAAAACAAACAAAAGTTCTGCACAACTTGCTGTACAGGGACATAATCACAACATTTATCCATAAAATCCACCCTGCTTTAAAAAAAATCAAGTTGGGAGTATTTATACAGCTTGTCATCGACACATAATATTAAAAGTTTCAATCAGCAATGGCTTTCCTTTACTCGGCCAGAAGAGCTTTGCACCAAACATAAAGGATACCCGGCGTACCAGCGATTAGCGCCAGGTTATCAGTTTACACTCATAATTCTAGTCTAAGTCTAGTCTAGATAAAGTACGATAATTCAAATAAATTATAACGGGAACCCAGTATACACGTCAAGTATTAAATGGTTTTATAATAATTATATAATTAGATTTTAAGAAATTGTTGATTGAATATGCTATAGTTGATTTATTACTTATTGTTTTTGATTTTAGTAATCATGAAAGTATTATGGCTATGACAACATTGGTTATATTAATTCTGTCGTGAAATATTGGTCATGCGCTCATTCCGTAGATTATATAATAAATTTATAATTATTTATATATTTAAGTTTTATCATTTCTGTTCTGTTTCTTCCACTCCGAAGGAGTGGAAGTATGCAACTTAGCTCGCACGACGGGGTTCATGTAGCCATATTAAATAATTAATAAGATTAAAGACAAAACATATATTAACTCTTCACGAACCGGGACCCGGCGATTCTTTTCACAATGTGGAAGGTCTCGGATAGGTAGGTCAAATATTATGTGAATTGTTATAAAGGTACCAGTAGCAATAAATAAATATGTCACAAAAAGTTAAGATATACAAAATATCCAACAAACCGATAAAAATAATTAAATATATAAAAATTCAAATAAACAACTTACATCACATATTCAAACAACACAACCTGATTTTTCTATAAACTTTAAAATTACTCTGTAGATATTGCCTTCTTCCATTCTTAGCAATACTTCTATTGAGGTTGGGAGATTTACATTATTTGCTATCAATTCCTTCAACAGTATACTATTATTTGGGCATTCAAAAAATATATGATTTGTAGTGGCTATCATACCGCAAACACAGTCTGGAGATTCCAAAAGATTCATACGGAACAATTGAGCAGCCGATCTGTCATGTCCAGATCGCAATCTACTCAAAGTTTTATCATTTATTTATTGGAATTTAAATCAATATTCGTTTTTCGGTGGCAATCAAATTCCCGACTGGATCAAAATCCTGACTATATCAAAAATGTCTTCAATAACATTTTTAAATTATTCCACTCCTTTTCAGACTGGAAGAAACAGAGAAGAAGAAGCAGGCGCACAAATCGCACTCGTTATTCGAAACGTCGCTCGTTAAGCGAGTCATTTTTCGTACAATTCATTTTTCTCGTTAAGCGAGGTTCCACTGTATTCTATTTTGTCGCTGTTTTGTTCTCTTGTATGACGTTCTGTTTTAACCTGTCCTGATATATCACATTCTGTTCTGGTGAGTTCTGTTTGGTCCGGTCACCAATAAATGGTAAACTTTTGATAAACACATCGTAAGAAACCAACTTCGCTGCGGTAAATATTGACAGGTTACTTTAAATTTCATGGTTTATTCTAGCCTACTAGTCATTAAGATTTATTTATTTATTACGTTAATTGATTGAGAGGTTGTACGATGCCGGCCACACTTTTCCATAGATTCGTGCTGATCATTGGATTCCTATCCCTATTCCATGCAGCCTATTCAGCAGCTCAACGTAAGTCTCATACATCATTAATATATATTATTGTTTTGATTATAACCAACAAATATATCTTGCAGATAGATCCTTCCTGAGGATCAATGAGCAGACTTTTACTCATCTACCTTTGGATGTAAGCCCATAGGATTAAACATATATGATTCACTATTATTGAGAACATTTATTTCACAGATCATATTCCAATCAGTGGGTAGTCTGTTTGCTGTTATGTACGGAGTGATGCATATTGCTGGTGACTTCAAAGAGATCAAAGCCTCTGCAGACTTAGAGAACAAGACATGGGAGACCTACAGGAATGTCCCATCCTTCTACACATTCAACCACAGAGGCAGAACATTCTCACCATTCTATATACACTCTCAGCATTCAGACGAATCTGAGTGATATTTGTAATAAAGTCATAACTACAAATTAGTACATAATATTAAATTTATTATTACATCTTGTCAAACACAATTAAAGCCTTTCTTTTATTTTAATATAATTAAAAAAAAAACATCACTTGATACACTGAAGTTAATAGTAATTTTTGAAGAATTTGGAATGCATCATTTCTGGTTCTCTATGGTTCATTTTTTTTTTTTCATTTTTATATATAGTATATAGTAATACACATATAATAACAAACACTTATTGTCTCTTAAAATACAAACATCAAAAACAATAAAGCTGGTTACAATTTGAACAACACCCAGATCAGAGCAAGAGAACTTTGGCTATAATAAATTAAATTAGAACAAAATGGATTAACCAAATGTGCAACAACTGTTTGTCTTTCTAGCAGTTTTGTAGAAACCTTTTGCATGTAGACTTAGACCCTCAGATTTCGTCACAAGATCATCCAACTTCTCGCCGCGTTCCAGCACTGCTTCAATTGTATTATGCTGTGAACAAAACATGACATAATAAGTTTTAATTAAATGGATTTCTGATTACATACCAATATAATCTTGGTCTCATCCAGATCTTCCTGTATTTTAGTTAAGGCATCAGCCTCTCTAGGATTCTGATATTTAGCTAAATAGACATTAAGCTGATTAAACTCAATATCTTTCTCCTGCAGATTGGGCCAGCTATGTGGTTGATACTTAGCTGCAAATTCATCTAAGAACTTTGTTATCAGTGTGTGGGCCACTCGAGATGGGTACTCCTGATCACAGATCACAACTCCAGCCAGACCATCTCCACGAACATATACATGACACAAGTATTCTAAAATAGAGTTGCCTATAAATAAATATATTGATCATACTAAGAATTTAATATATTACCTCCTTCCTTGACTGACTGCCTGGAAGCTGCCTGTGTCCTCTCAACTATAGTCTTTGACACAAACCCCATAAACTCCTGTATTGAACCCCTCTGGAAATAGCTGAAGCTCTGGACATCGTACGCAGATTTTAACCACACAGCACCCGCATCCGTTTTATGCAGCACACTTAAAGCGAAGATCTTGACCATCTTTTACACCGCAATTGATTTATTTTTGTACCAAAATAAATTAATTTCTCTGCTGAAAACTGTAAAAGCTGTAAACTGGTAAAAGATAGAAATAATTTGTTTAGTGAAAAGAAACGTCAAATTTAGAGTGCAGATGTTACCAACACTTCAACCTAAAAGAAACAACAAAGTTGAATTCGTTTAATACACAGATTAATCCAATCTAATTATTATCTACTCATAACTGCATTATTTAAAACTATTATTAAAGATTTAATTCACTAATATTTAAATTTTATTTATCTTTACACACTATTGGTATTTCTGGTATAAACTAACTTAGACAAACCACCATCTTCGCTTTATTTATAAGCGTGGTATCTACTGTTTTTAAATCTTTAAATTAAAATAATTATTTAGCAATTTAATAACAATGCTGAAATTTCAATAAAAGTGATTCATAATAGAAATATTATCATATTGCAGTTTTAGGTAAGTGAATATACTGCGTAGATTAAAAAGAAACTACATAGATCAAATGCAATATTTTTGTAGGTTATAAACGTGCATTTTAGATACCTTTCTAACATGTCCCAAATTGGTGTTTGCAAAATTAAGGAGCAGTAAGTGCTAATTACTCTAATATTTGATTTCCTGTAGTAATATGCTCATTTTTCAAATAGGTTTGTGGTGACAGACCATGAGAGGACTTTGGATTTGAATCATGTCTCAGCTAAAGATATTGAGAAGATTACAGGTGTTGAGTGTGATGAGCCTGATGCCAAGAAACCTAAACTGGAAGAGGGTAAGAAGTTGAAGGGACAAAACAAGGCACGCAAGAATTTTGCACAATACAATCCCAGTGAAGCGCTGTGCTCGAAAATCACGCGAATCACAGAAGATGAAGAGTTCCCAGAAACATGTCAATTTGAAAAGTGCAAATTCTTGCATAAAGTTGAAGATTATTTGAAAACTAAACCAAATGATATTGGTAAATACAGTGACTCTGTAATATCTGCACAATATTAATGATTGTTGTATTTAGGTGATGATTGCTACAACTTTGAGACATTTGGACAATGCAATTTTGGTATAACTTGCAGGTTTGCCAAAAAGCATGTAACAGTTGAAGGAAAGAATAAAATTGATAGGGGAAAAATGGAAGCAGTTAAAAAAGATGAGCAGGTGCTGAATGTGTTGCATAGTGAGAAGAGGTTTAGTCTGCAGAGGAAAAAGTATGATTTCCATTTGGCAGATAAGATGATTAAACATGTAGATGGACTGAGGAAAGAGGAGAAGGAAAAGGTGATTATTTTTTATAAACTTATTTAGCATGCTATTTTTACACAAAATAGCATGCTAAAATTTATTTATTTTTTTAATTACTGCAATGGTTCCTAAACTTTTTTAGAAAGTTGATGAGAAAAGTGTGCAGACATCAGGAGCTGTAACTGATGAGGATATTGTGAAGCTGCTAAAAAGAGAAAAAAAGAAGATCGATTTCAAAGACAAACTATTCCTGTCCCCTTTGACAACAGTGGGAAATTTGCCGTTTAGAAGAATCTGCAAGGAGTATGGTGCGGATATTACGTGCGGAGAGATGGCGATGTGCTCGAAACTGTTGCAAGGCACAACACACGAATGGGCTCTCGTGAAGAGGCACCACACCGAAGATGTCTTTGGGGTTCAGCTGTGCGGCAACAATCCGCACATCTTCGCCAAATGCGCTCAATTGTTAGATACTGAGATCAATGTCGATTTCATTGACATCAATCTCGGATGTCCAATTGATATGGTTTATCGCGAAGGATCGGGTTCCGGATTGATGAGGCGGCAGAATGTTCTGGAGACCTGCATTCGTAGCATGACGAATCTGATGTCCATACCTTTAACTGTGAAAACACGTACCGGTATTTACAATAACACCAATATCGCGCACACCTTGGTATTTATATTTTAAATTGTTTAAAAAACATATATCATTCTTAATTTATGTATATAGATACCAAAATTGAGAGATTGGGGCGCGAGTTTGGTAACAGTACACGGCAGGTCGAGGGAGCAAAGATACACGAGAAGTTCCGATTGGGAGTACATCAGGGAATGCGCACAGGTCGCATCTCCCCTACCAATAATTGGTAACGGTGACATCTTGAGCTACGAAGACTACGCGAGAGCACGGGAATCGTGTCCGGAACTGTACGGTGTGATGATTGGAAGAGGAGCACTAATCAAACCTTGGATCTTTACCGAGATCAAGGAACAAAAGCTGTACGATATCTCCAGCTCGGAACGGTTCGACATCCTGAAAAAGTTTACCAACTACGGCTTGGAGAACTGGGGATCCGACAATAAGGGCGTGGAGAACACGCGCAGATTCCTGTTGGAATGGCTCTCGTTCCTCTACAGATATATACCAATCGGTCTGTTGGAGTCGCCTCCGCAGAAGATTAATGAGCGACCTCCGTACTACAAAGGACGAAACGATCTGGAGACGTTGATGGCTTCTCCTTCAGCATCAGATTGGATTAAGATCAGCGAGATGCTTCTTGGTCCTGTCCCCGATACATTCACTTTTCTACCCAAACATAAAGCAAATGCTTATCGCTGAAACAATTTTATAATAAATACAATAAAAATATCCTTGTTATGTACATTGCTTCTGCTATTTTAATGGGATTATATGCATAACAATAATAGATTTCACGACAGAATTACCGTAAATTGTAAAGAGTATAGTCTGGTAGCACCGTAGCAATCGACTCGTAATCTATGGCTATGGTGCTACAGAAAATTGAAAAGCTTTACCAATTTTTTCAGACTAATAAATAGCACCCACTTTTTATTTAGTAGTGAATTCAAACATATTACATAGCTAAGATCTTTCTGAAAATAAACAAAAAGCAGCTAATATTTATTTTTTTTTGAACATTGGCATCAATGAAAATTAAACGTCAAAGTAATAGGTGAAGTTGGTTGTAGCAGTCGTAGCAGTGAGAAAGAAGTTTATAGTCATAAATTGATTAATTATAATCAAATAATTTTGATAGGTAAAATGAGTAGCAACAAGAACATGAGTCGCCGCATGAAATGGAGCTTGGAGTCATCAAAGTTTGTATTGACAAATCCAATTTTACATTGACCATCTGACATTGTATTTGTTTATTCAGGAGCAATCGGGTAGCTATCAGTGGTGGAGACTTGGCCTGTCCCCCAGCCTACAGCACATCCAGCTCAATTTCAAACAGCGAAGTGACCAAAAAAACTGACACCAGTCACCTGATCAAGAAGAAGTCATGGGAATTAGCTCTGGCCCCACTGAAGCAAGTCCCAATGAACCTATTCATCATGTACATGGCTGGAAATTCCATATCAATATTCCCCATAATGATGGTTGGAATGTTGTGCATGAGGCCCATTCAGGCTCTCTTCTCCATCAATAGCACCTTCAAATTAGTTGAAGATTCCAGTGCTGCTGCCCAAAAACTAGTCTATCTTCTGGGAAATTTTATCAACATTGGTCTAGCACTGTACAAGTGTCAGAGCATGGGTCTTTTACCAACACATTCCAGTGATTGGCTCGCTTTCGTTGAGCCACAAACGCGTCAAGAGTATCTAGGAGGTGGTATAATGCTATCATAGAAATTTGAGATTATGGAATTTATTTAATAATAAAATAGTAATTTACATATGGAATATTCATTCCTTTTTATGCTTGTCAGCAAAATCCTTTATCTTTTCAAATAGAGCTGCAGGGTCGTCGACTCTGGGAACCTAAAATAAACGAATGCTTTAAACAAAAGCGATTTGCAGCTTACTATGGATCAAACTTACATCATAGTTTTGACTCAAATAAAGTCCTGCATAGATGCCAATCAAGAAACTGAACTGTGAACGAGAGGAAAGTATAAGTTTAATTATAACTATGTACGGCCTCGATGGATTCTTTACCATTCCGCGGAACATTTTTGCCAATTTTTGCTCTCTCAATTGAATATCCAATTAAATATATTTTTTACTATATTTCAATAATGGCAATGCTGATTGTCAATGTCAGTGGTGTTGCCAACAGAGCAATAATTAATATATACCACAGAGGTTCCCAAACATTTTTAGACATTAAAAAAAAATAACAAATGATATTAAATATTTAGGCTTTAATATGAGTATAATCAAATTTGTAGTCGTTGTCAAATGACTGTAAAATGTTGTTAAAGTTGTAAAAAAAATACTGGTAAAAGCTTCAAATTTTATCATATAAATCAAAAACTAGCAAAGTAATATAGTATATATATTATAATTTAAAATAAAGATAAAGCTAAACGTCTATGTAAAGTAAAGTAACACATAACACATTTCAAAAAGTTTGAGTGTCGCGGAGAACTTATCTATTAAAAGTGCAAAGCTGCAAAGTTTATGTTGAACAACATAAACTAAGGCCTGTTTTGCTTTCGGTTGTATTACTTATTTATGAACTTGCTGTTGAAAATCATTCAAATCAGGAATAGAGTTTTCTTTTTACTCTCTTCGTATGTTGCGGTTGCGGCAGTGTAATTTTTGACATTGACAGGTATGTTTATAAAATTTTCGTTCCCTTGTTACAAAATAGGAAAATTCGTATTTTGCTATCAATATTATAATTGTTTGTATGATAATGATTGATGTGAACGTTAGCAGTAGTTAATTGTTATTAGTTGTGGTTAATTATTGTACAACGTAAAGACCTCCACACTGTGTTTCTATATCTTTTGGGTAGTCTTCATTGGAGGTTAAGTCATGGCAACAACTAGGACGCTAATAATCCCCCCGATTTATTCGCGGCTGCTATCAAAATTCCCTCAGAACTTCTCTTTTTGCTTTGCCTATGGTTCTGGGGTGAAGAAGCAGCTTACCAATGTTAAACAGTCCAACATGATTGATATGGTTTACTGTGTGGATAATCCAAAGAAGTGGCACGAGGGTAATATGAAAGGGAACTCTTCACATTACAGTGGATTGAAGTATTTAGGGCCAAAGTTCATTGCCAGTTTCCAGGAGAATTCTGGAGCTAGAGTTTACTTTAACACTTTGGTACCAATGGAAGGGGTTGTTATTAAGTATGGTGTAATATCTTCTAAAGATCTGATTACAGATCTATTGGAGTGGTCTGATCTATACATTGCTGGTAGGCTGCATAAACCAGTAGAGATTATCAAGAAAACAACAAGCTCTGAATTGCAGACTGCTCTGCAACTTAACTTACAGTCTGCTGTGCATGCAGCTCTCCTAATATTACCAGAAACATTCTCTGAATATGAGTTTTACCATACCATTTGTAATTTGAGTTATGCAGGAGATTTCCGCATGACCTTTGGGGAGAACAAGAATAAGGTGGAACATATTGTGAAGCCTCAAATTGATGGTTTCAGGAATCTTTACAGACCTTTCTTAAAGAGTTTAACTGATTACGTTGATTTTCCTGTCTTGACAGAGGGCGGCGGTTTGTGTTCTCAGGACACTTGTCCACTGGCAAAGTTGCACCATTTAAACCAGTTGCCAAGGTGGCCGCAGAAAGCTTTGACCCGGTTTTGGAATCGAGGGAATTTTAAGCAGGATACTGAAGATGTTCTCAGAGGGATTGCATATGACCCAGATTGCAGTGCTGTGGTTGAGCAGTGCATCAATGAGATTGTGTGGAAGTCTTCAATCAGGCAAAGCTTAAAGGGTTTACTGACAGCTGGCATATTCAAAAGTGTGAAATATAGTGGACAGAAGATTGTTAAAATGTTGAAATAATTGTTAGTGTAGTTGTAGGATAAATAAATAAATAAATACTTGTTTACAATTGTTATAGTTCGTTTTCATTTTCTTTACAGGATGCATCAGTTTTCTGATTCCGAGTCGTCGGATTCTGAAGACGGTATTCGCTTCAAAACTGATAGCACAAGGAACAAGCAGACCAATCGGAGCCGCCGTCGCGATAATAAATACGAGGAGGCGGAATCTTCGAAGAGGCGACATCGCGAAACTGATAACAACAGAGATTTGTCGCGTTCGTATAAGAGAAGCAGTCGCAGAAGTCCGGACGGTGGCACCAGAAGGAGTCGTCGACGGAGGTCACGCGATACCCGTCGTCACCATAGGCGAAGATCGCGCTCAAGGAGCTCCAAGAGGGAGGAGCCTAAAATCAAACACTGTGATGCGATCTCTTCGTCCGACGATGAGGATATACTGAATCGGAGAGAAGAGGAGATCTTAAGTAGAAAGGTGGACGAAGAGGAGAAAGAGCAGGAGCAGCCGGAGAAAGAGAAGGTTTCGAATGAACTTGAAGTAGAGGAGTTTGAAGTGAGTAATACGGACATCGAGTATAACAAAGATGTTGATAGCGAAGAAGGGAAAACGTTTATTGGAGATGCGGAGGAAGGAATTTGTGGACCGGCTCTGCCGCCCTCGATGTGCGGTCCGCTGCTTCCGCCACATTTGAGAGTCAATAAAATCACCGAGGATACACCAAAATGCATAGGTCCAACTTTGCCACCGCATTTGCGAAAGAAACTCGAAGAGGACACAGTAAACGAAACACCAATTACTGAAATTGAGGGAAAACTAGAGCATGAAGAAGGTGAATTGGAAGCTGATGTTGCCATTACAGGCGACAAAAACGATGAGGATGATGACGACGATGATGGATGTTATGGTCCACTGCCACCCGATCTTACGTCCAATTCGCTTGCCCATCGGGCACTCGAAGAAAGAGCTCTTCAAATGAAGCTGGATCAGTTGAATGGTGGCCAGGAGGAAGTGAACGGTAGGGAGGAGTGGATGATAGAATTGCCTAGCGCAGTGGCCAAATACGGTTTGGGTCCTAGACAATTCAAAGCCAGAGCCGGACCCGATCTCACTGACCGTTCCTCCTGGACGGATACACCACAAAACAAGCGCTCGGATATGAAGGACGGAGCGGCAGTAAACGATGACCTCAAGCAGGAAGCGGAATTGGCGCAAGTACGAAAACGCGATCAGGAACAGGAGGACATGATACGAAAACACAAGAAGCAAAAAAAGAAGGAAAAGGAGAAGAGTTTATTGGAGCAGCACCAGGACAAAATCAAAAAAAGGAAAAAGGTATGCAATAAAGAAACATTCCTGTCTGTCTTTTGTATTTATAATGAATTTGCAGAAAGAACGGGAGGATGGTAGTGCCAATGTGCGGAGGCCTTTTAATAGGGACATCGATTTAAAAGTGAACCACTTTGACGAGGCTCAGAAGAAGGCTATCATGAAAAAAGCCCAATTGCTGGATGACAGATTTTCCAAAGGACAGTCCAAATTTTTATAACAAATTGTGATTTTTAAAACAATAAAGTAATTTAGCCTTTTATTATTAAACAGACCAATCAATAATATTAGTATTATGTAGAAAACGAATCTGAAAATGTCTCCTCATTATGTAATCTATTTTATTTGCAGTAGTGATTCAGAGTGAGTCTGGCCGTGATGTTCATGGCTTGGAGCTCGGTGAGCAGAAGCTTGCATGCGTATGGCATTGTGATTGTCGATACTTGTCCAGAGCTTTTGCAACTGTTGCACCACCCGCAGTAGCCCAACCTCCCGCACTGGTTGCACACGTCCACCTCGCAGATATCACTGGACACCATCAAACGTTCGACCAGCATCATACTAGCTCCGTATCCTATTAGACAATCCCGTTCCATTTCGCCTAAACGCAGGCCGCCGTCCTTGCTTCGACCTTCCGTCGGTTGTCTGGTCAGAACGGCCCTGGGTCCTCTAGCTCTGGCGTGCATTTTGTCTTGTACCATGTGCTTCAATTTCTGGTAGTAAACTGGTCCTGAATAAATGTAAGCTTCCAGTGGTTCACCAGTTATGCCTGAGGTGAAGAAGTCCTTCCCTTGGTAATTGAACCCGTGTTTGGAGAGTTCTTCGCTAACGTCTGCGACCTTAGATCCACCGAATGCAGTTCCGTAATGGAACTTACCTTCCAGCAATCCCGCCTTTCCTGACAGCAGCTCGATAAGTTTACCGACCGTCATACGGGATGGATATCCGTGCGGGTTCATGATTATATCCGGACAAATGCCATACTCGTTGAACGGCATGTCCTCTTGCTCGACAACCAAACCAACGACACCTTTCTGTCCATGTCTGGAACTGAACTTATCACCGATCTCCGGTCGCCTCGTCTGTCTCAACAGTATCTTGATCAGTCCAGATTCCTCCTCGTTAGTCGATACCATCACTTTCTCCACGTAACTTGATTCGGGATTCTTGTAGACTATGGGCGCATCGCGAAATTCTATGCTGCTGGTGGCTCCTCCCGGCGCCGCTCCGGGAACAGCAGAAATTACGGGAATCGAACGATTCACAATCGTCTGTTTGTTAAGGACCTGTTCTCCCGGCCCTACGATACCGTCGGCGTCCAGCACTCCATGCTTCCATATAGGTTTGCTGTTTTGGGTGTCTATGAGGGGACCTTGGATTCTGTCGAACGTTTGATTCGCGTATCGCTTTAACAGACACTTTGACGTTTTGTAGACGAGGCAACGGCCGAAACCGCGATCTAACGAAGCCTTGTTTATGATGAGAGCGTCCTCAATATCATAACCGCTATAGCTCATCACCGCGATCGTTGCATTCTGACCAGCGGGAAGCTTATCGAAATTTGTTAGCTCTATTGTTTTGGTCTTCACCATCGGCGCTTGAGGATACACAAGATTGTACATAAGGGTGTCCATGCGATTCTTCTGATTGTAACCGATAGTTCCTGAAAAGGACGAACTGTTGTATTATCAGATCGGAATTAATAAGTAAGTAATGCAAAAACGTACCCATTGCCTGTTTACCCATGGCACATTGGTATGTATTTCTTGGAGATTGATTGTGATGTGGATATGGAACGAGCCCGGCACATACACCCAACAAAGTGAATGTGGATATTTCCAAATGTGTCGTCTCTCGCGTGATGTCGCGCTCGTAGCATGCTATATAGCTGTCGTTCTCCTCATTCACGTCCAGGAATTCGATCAATCCATCGTGCAGGAAATCCTCAAAACTCCTGATACCCTTCTCCAACTCGACAATGTGCTCCTTTGACACAGATGGAATTCCATTGATGACTATTATATATGGTCTGCAGAGGCGACCTCCGTCCGAACTTATATACACACACCTATGAAGATGGTTCGGGTATATCGAGCAATACCCCGAGATGTAACCACTCCTCCTCATCAATCTGAACATGCTGATTAATCTACGATAGTGCCTAATTGCACCTATTATGTTGCCATTGAGGAACACCAAATATACACCGTCCGAATTTATGAACTCTCCGCCGACCGTGTTGATCTCCAGCACGCCCGTGTTATTCGCCAGACGGACCAACGGGTTTTCATCTCCTTCGGTTGTGATGTGCGTCATAAGGGCTAAATTTTTGACAAGACCGCATGCCTCGCCTTCGGGTGTGTCGCTCGGACACAGCATTCCCCATTGACTGGGCTGCAGTGATCTCGGTCCCGAAACCTTTCTAGTCTTCTCGAATTGCGAGTTAACACGCGTCATCATCCCCAATGCGGAAATGTAACTTAACCGAGACAGCACCTGCGTCACGCCGTGTCTCTCCATTCTGAACCTCTTGATTGTCCAGTTTCCCTGCAAACAATTAAAAATACATCAGTTCATATACATTCACGCACGTACTCTGATATTACCGTTGCAATGGCAAACACCAGGCAGTTGGTGATGAGATCGGATTTCATGTACTTGACGACGTCGAATTGCGTGGCTCGAATCTTCGGAATCGTCTTTTCGGCGATAGTCTTCAAGTCGAAATTAAATCTCTTGAACACATCCTCGAACATCAGCGACAACAGAGACCCGGCCAATTCCAAACGCTTGTTACCGTAGTAATCCTTGTCGTCCAAAAACTTGCTATCCGATTGCGCCTCGATAACTCTCTTCAACTACAATAAATATATATATTATATTTACATACACACACTCATTAAATGCATTTGGCTAGCTAAATGAGCCTAAGCTCACATATATGTCACCCCCTTATAACAACTACCACTGTAACTGTATTAGCAATATAATAAAGCATTTTTGAAATTGAAATTTTAAATGCATTTCTAATACATACCATCAATGCCAAGTATACGGCTTTCATCTTATAGTTGTACTCAACAACGGGAACGTGAGATAAAATAGTTGATGTCAAAGCCTCACGGGCCTCCTCTAAAGGTGTCTTCACTTTTGTTGTAACAAATCGTTTCGGTACTAGCTTAGTACCGAGATACTTGAGAGCCGCCTCTTGAGTGTAAATTTTTAATGTGTGACACTCCTCCAAAGTGGGCGTTATTTTCCGCAAATCTTTGATACCAACCATCGTGCTGATCTCTTGGTCGCTGATTACGCCCATAGCTTTGAAAACAATAGATATGGGAATGGGCTGAAAGGAATAATGCAAGAATTAATGCATCTCTTCATAGACGTATTAGAATCTAGCTCACATCGATAAAACTGTTATGTCCCAGGTAATATTTGTTTGCTTTAACGAACACGATCGTCCTGGTTTTCTTTTCGTGCGTCGAACTGGTAACCTGACATTGAACTCCATACTTGCCCTCTTCCAAAATCAATCTGTTCCTGGAAAGCTGCTCTTGAATCAAGATCACCTTCTCTTGTCCCTTCACCACAAAATATCCCCCAGGATCTAAAGGACACTCATTCATCTTGGCCAACTCATACTCTGATTTGTTTGTGAGCACACAATTGGATGATCTCAACATAATTGGCATGCTGCAGAATAAGAGAATTGAATTATTTATAATATTAAGAATTTTGTATATGTATACCGTCCAATAAGTAATCCTGTCCTAGAAACACGTTGACTTCCTCTCATGTACTCTATATCCACTGTAATTGGAGCAGAGTAGGTCATGTCTCTTAGCCTACATTCATGTGGTGTGGTCGGTTTGCTGATATTGAAACCCTCATCAACATCAGGTGATCCAACATATACATTGGTATACTTAATATAAAATAAGGGGTCTGCATCGCACACCACTTTGTCATTGGCCTCAACAATCTTTTTTATTTCAACATTAATGAAATAATTAAATGAATCTATGTGCTGCTTCACAAGACCCTTGATTTTCAGGAAAGCTGGAACAAGTTTCCATTTCTCCTACAAACATAATAGATTAGTGTTGTTCCTTTTAATTATTACTAATAATGATAAATTTACTTCAATTTCCTTTATGGGTTTCGTAAAATCCGACGAATTACCAAAATGTGTCTCCACGAATTGCTGGTCCATACCAGAGTATTCCCCCATTCTTAAATTACAAGATCAAAACATTTGAATGAAAAAAAACAACACCAAACAACAACCACACTACACACAGCAACCAAATAAAACCAAATTGCTTTAGAGGTTATAGTATATATATATATATATCCATATATGCATATGTCGCGAATATCCTCATGTTGACATATTTAGATCTACTTGTTGCCGATGGTTGCCGAAGAAGTAGTTCAATTCTTTAATTTGGAAAGAAGGTTGGCATTACTTTCAAAATAAAATGCCTGAAATTGTTACACTATTATTTCTATTTTTGTGTATCAAACTATAAACCTCTGAAAGCTAAAGCCTATTGCGGTCTCCGCTAATATGTAAGCTATGTAATATTTATAATATTAATAAAGTTTATTAAATTCTACCTGAAATTGTTTATTGGTATGGTATGCAACCTTTTCTCGTCACAACAAAGTTCTTTCTAGAAATACGCAAAATATATAGATATTTATTTGATACAAAAATTTCACAATAAATATTATACAGTGGAACCTCGTTTAACGAGCATAATCCGTTCCAAAATTTCCGAATGTTTTCTCGTGTATAATTAAACAATTTTTACCATCCAAACTAATGTAATATACGATAATGCGTTCCATGCCGGAAAAAAAGTATAACTTGGACTCGCTTTGTAATGATTTTGCTTTTCATGTCTATGGTTATTTTTATTCTTTGGCTTATTATTCGGAGACATATAAGTGTTATTAGATTTTGCACAAAAAAAAAATCACAAAGAACATGTCCGAACACAAGTTTGGAAATATGTGAAATCACAAATAACTAAGACGCAACTAGATTGACTAATAACACCAGGACTGTTTTACCAATCACATGCGTTGAAGTGAATTTACGCCTGACTCCATTTGTTTATATTATTTGTATTGATCCGGGGTCTTGGTCTCTTTATACTTTTAATATTTTTTTTTTATAAAAAAGCATTCACAGTTTGTTTATATATTATAATAACGGTTGGACACAATACATTTTTGTTTTCTTTTACAGCAAACACAAATTATATTGGAACCTTGCTTAACGAGTTTAATCCGTTCCAAAATTTCCGGATTACCGAAGTTCTTGGTCAGTTTTCTCACATGAATATGTCGAAAATGGAAGTAGTGTTAGGATGGTGTTGTCGGAAATGTGATGATATTCTTTCTTAACGGAAATCCAGAAAAATGTAATGAAACTTCGGCAAAGTGAGTTTTAACGTCCCATCATTACTTAATTTCTATAAATTCCTCTTGAATTGAACCTTTGAAAAATAATTTAGTTAGAATATTGTCTTATTTGATTCTATTCAAGGACTGCGGTAAGGTATTTGAGGACAGAATTATGCTCGCCAAAAAATTAACAAATACTTCAAAAGAAATTAAAAATTATGTTCTCAAATACATTACGCATCTTGTACTGATATAGCTTATATAAAAATTAGATTTATTCATTAATATTTTTATTAATTTGATCTATTTCTATGCGTTTTAATGACCGTTCTCTTTGAAATTGTAATATAAAAATTGGCTTGTGGCTTCTATATGAGTTGTTTAAACTATTCACGCTATTAAGATCAATGTTGATCGTCGTATCACGTTCATTTCAAAATTTAGAAAAAATTTAGAATGAATGAATAAATAATTCAAAAACGATATTTAAATTAAACGTATATTTGTTTACAAAATAAGTTACAAAGTCAGTCGTGTTAGGAATAAAAAAAAAAGAGATAGATGAAGGTTCTAAGAAGATGATTTTCAGAGCGTCATGGACGTTGCACTTTTTCTTTTCCTTTTGTTCACACTCTCAATTCTGGATTGGTGTAACGCACGTACTTGATGAGATCCTCGTTTTCTTCACAGACGAAGGGCTTGCGATGATGGCAGGCTACATCGTGCCAGTTGACTCCATCGTTGTAGAACTGGTTGAGGACGGCCAGACAATTCTCGGTAGCGCCACCTTGTTGCGCTTCCCTGTTATCAGGTTGCGATTTACCGATACCACCGTTCTCAGACCAATCATTTTGATTACGAGCGGTTGTAGGTGCTAATTTCTGCAGAACCGCGGTCCAGAACCATCCGTTCACGGACAGAGGTTGTAGATCGGCGCGATCGCAGCCCTTGAAGTCGCACAGACGACCAGAAGTCCAGATGTATTTGACCTAATTAAATTTATGTGTCAAAGATGCAAAAAATAAATAAAATAAAATTTTGAAATAAATTACCTTATCCTGCACAAGCCTCTGCTTGATCCATTCGTTTTCGGCGCTCGTCTCTAACGAAACCAGATCCATACACCTCTGTCTGCAATAATTTCTACCACCCAACCAGTTCTCCTCAACACCCTTCAAAGTTGGTTCCCTCCAGCTGAACATGTATCCTTTACCTACAAATATTAGTTTTAGTCTGTATTCATTTATATAGAATTACATTTATGTTCACGATTTTTTTCTATTAGAAAATTATAATTTGTAAAAATAAAAATAAATTGAGCTTACCATCGGGTGTACGTTCGTGGATGACTCTTTGCGCACAAAGGGACGGTACAGGTGGTTCAAGAACGCGACCACTCGGAAATTGGGCGCTCACGATGCCCACGAAGACAAAAAATGCTACTAGTGTCGTTTCTGCTTTCATTTTGAAAGTTGATCGAAGTATGACCGCTAAAGACCAATATCGTCCACTACTTATAGTACAGGTAAAACATGAGGTGGGGAGTTGAAAATGTGGTGGTAGTTACTGGTAAACGCCTATTGAAGAGGCACATTTTTCAGGTATTTTCCATCTACCATTCCCCCACCGAGAAACCATCATTATCGAATGATTGCATAGTCATTAAATTAAGTACGTGCAAAAAAAAACAATCAATATCAAATAACCATTTAAAGATTTGATGTTGCTTCAAACATATATGTAATATGGTAATAATAACTTTAAATCAAATTGAAAACAGAATAAATAAATATTATATCAGGAATATTGGCGATTCACACTGAATTACATAAAAATGACAACATGTGAATGTAGTAAATTTAGAATTATTAACAGAATGTCGATAAAGTTTTTATTATCATTATTATGGCCTGTATTTATAACCAAATGATGCACTACATCAGCCCTCTATCAATTAAGTTATACACTTTGTCAATAATACAAAATGATAATTACTTAGAGCAGGGTTTCCCAAAATTTTCCTGCTACAGAACACTTCGCAAATCCTGAAATTTTCGCGTAACACCTTGTTTATTTTGTAGGATATTATTTACTTAGTAATGATTACATTCCAGGTTTTCACGGAACACCTATTAACTACCTTCCACTGAAAACCAGTGTTCCGTAGAACATAATTTGGGAAACTGGCTTCGAGAGTTGAGAAGCTACTCAAGCATGAAGAGCGATCTTTTGAAATTCAAAGTGCAAATGATTTTCAGCGTTCCTAGAGAAAGCTTTCATTCAAAATCGAAAGTATATAATTTCGTTTTGGGTAATAATTATTGAAACACATTACGGATTATTTTTAATATATATTTTTTTTATTTATTTATATATTTATTTTGTACAACTCGTAAAAGAATGAAAGAATAAATTATAATGTCAGTCGGTTAGGAAACGAGAAGAAGAGAGAGAGAGAGGAGAGAGTGGACATGGTTTGTCTTTACACTCGCAACTCTGGATTGGTGTAGCGCACGTACTTGAGGAGATCCTCGTTCTCCTCGCAGACGAAGGGCTTGCGGTGATGGCAGGCTACGTCGTGCCAGTTGACTCCATCGTTGTAGAACTGATTGAGGACGGCCAGACAATTCTCGGTAGCGCCCCCTTGCTGTGCTTCCCTGTTATCAGGTTGAGGTTTACCGATACCGCCCTTCTCGGACCAATCGTTTTGGTGGCGAGCGGTTGTCGGTGCCAATTTCTGCAGAACTGCCGTCCAGAACCATCCGTTGACGGAGAGGGGTTGAAGATCGGCGCGATCGCAGCCCTTGAAGTCACACAGACGACCCGAAGTCCAGATGTATTTGACCTAATGGAAACGTACAAATTATTATCTATTTTAATTGAATGTGGGTAAATGGAATTCGTTTCATGTTATTTTATAATTGAGTACGTGAACGGGTTTTTTGAAATTGCTCGAGTGGCGCAAGATGTTTGATTATTTCGTTTGCGAAAAATGTTGCGTATTCTTTTGTCCGATAATGCAATGTAATTTATGTTTTACTTTTCACTTGATGAGTGATTGAGGAATTGTCAATTATTTCGTACCTTCTCTTGAACTAGCCTCTGCTTGATCCATTCGTTCTCGGCGCTCGTCTCCAGCGAAATTAGATCCATGCACCTCTGTCTGCAGTAATTTCTACCACCCAACCAATCCTCCTCAACACCTTTCAGGCTCGGTTCCCTCCAGCTGAACATGTATCCTTTACCTATACGGAGAAAGAAATTGAAATATGAAAAAATTAAATACACAACTCTAAATATCAAATTAATTGCAGATTTACAATTTGATTGAAATACATTTAATTAAGATATAATGCTTACCATCGGGGAACCGTTCGTGGATGACCCTTTGGGCGCACAGAGCCGGCACCGGGGGTTCCAGGATGCGGCCACCGGGGAATTGGGCGCTGACGATGCCCACCAAGAGGACGGCGAAGGCGAGAGTAGTTGCTGCTTTCATGGCGACAGTTCGTTCAAGTCTGACTCCTGAAGAATATTTTCAGGTGCATTTATAGTGCCTGGTGGGGTGGAGGGAAGCGCCGGTGCAAAAGTAGTAGTAGTAGCCGAGTCATAAAGTTGAAAAGGTGTATTCTTCAGGTAATTACTCCTCTACCCCACTGCACCACGCAAAATCGTACGTCCGAGCGTTTCGAATGACCTTGAACTCGCACTGCATTTCTACGGACGATGAAGAAAACAACGAAATATATATCCACCCACGACCTACTTGTGCAGTTCCTCCTTTTTATTGTAACTCTCTTCGACACGAGATTCCGTAACGCTTCTGTTTTTTTTGTTTATTTATTTTCTTCGGCTTTTACTTTTGTCTTGCTCTTTTAACAATACCAGCCACTCCGATGAAGATGATGATGACGCCGATAGTAGTGATATGTCGTTCTTCTGCGTAGGCGCTTTCTCTCATAGAATTTCGTCCGTACAATTGTAAACAAATCCACTTTCTTTGACCTTGTCTCCTCGGGTGGATCTTCGTCGCAGTCGCCGGATCCCATTCAAGAAGATCCACTCTGCTTTGTTCCCATGAATATCCACAATCTTGTTCTTATTATAAAAACAACGGTGCAATTTCCCATCAACTGCAATTATTTTACAAAAAAAAACAAATAGTTAGAATCAAATAAATACAAAACTATTTTCTTTTCTTTGAAAATTTCTATTTTATTGTCTACTTTTCTTTTTTTCTATCAGTTTTGGGGAAACCCGTACCGTAAATATGCAGGTACCAAAAATGCGTAGATAACTAATTTTCGCAATAATAATTATTGAATATTTAAACAAAATATTAAAAAATGCTGCAAATTGTTACGTTTATAGCAAACTAGAATATTTAAGCTATTCTATATTTTGTGTCAAATCTGTTTGACATCTGCTTTATTATACGTCCCAAATTTCTCTCGTTACGTTTTCAACAAATGTTCAATAGAACGTGATCGCCGAGACTAACTAACTCATTCAACCAGATAGGTGATATTTATATTGACGACGGATGTCTAAACATCAAGAAATTCAAATCATCTCGATATTATAACACCATGGAAACTGCGTTCATCAATATGTATGATATTTAAATGCGACTTTTGAAGCCTTCGGTGTAACCTAATTTCTTTGACGTATGTTACGTCAATTCGGACGATAACTTTAACGCGTCAAATATAAATGCTGGTAAAAAGTTGAATATGATAAAATTAAATAAAATGTTAATATATCAAGCAATGGAACGCTCCAAAAAGCAGTGTTTCCACATTCTAGTGATTTTCTCAAAAACTATAATAGATAGAGTTGATCCAAAAGATGAATATGAAAGCTGGATAGTTGGGAAATGTAGCATGCATTTAGTTATTGATGTGGATTCAAAAGATACATAAGAAAGTTGGATATTTGGGGTATGTAGCAAGTATTCAAATATTGCTGTGGTGTATTGTTCGTTCAAAAATGAAAAATTAACGCAAAAAAAAACAATGTCTCCAAATTTTACTGATTTTCTCAGAAAATATAATAGATATAAATATTGTTGTGGTGAATTCGTATTTAATTATTTCTGTGATTTCATATATTTGGCTGTAATTCGCATTCAAATATATAGAAAAGTGAACTTAATTGATACTAAAACTAATACAAGATTATAGCTGATTGTTAAATCGGAATACGTTGGTATTTCGGTCTGACAACGATGAGTCATCAATAATTTTAGCATTGCACTCGTGCGAAGGCGAATCGAGAGTCAGGGTTCTCTCCATATATTTTTTTCTAAAGAAAATAAAAAATAAATGTGTGTATGTCAAAGCCAAACATTGTTAAACGGGGCTCGTCCGGCTAGAAAGTCGCGAAATTTCATAATCCGAAAATCGAACTCTCCTCGGTCACGTTTTTCTTTCTCTCCCTCCGTATATTCCTTTTCTTTTCGGTAAATAAATGTTCGAAGCAGGCGAAAGTCCGCACCCATTTAAAGGCGATTAAAAGGCGCTTAGATTCTTAACGCTGCACATGCACTTTTCTCTTTCAATTGTCGACGACTGTCCGGTTTTTTCCTTCCTTCCGAAGAATCTCCGAAAGGAAAATTTTCCTCGAAACAACAACAAAAAGTATATAAATACTAAAATAATGGCGCTTTCTACATAACGATCCGACCTTCAAATGGAATTGGAAAACAGAACCAATCGAAAATTACGAAAAGGGAAGAAAAAAACCCAGGCGAAGCCACGCATTAATTTCGTTATGCTAATCGCAGATGCAACGTGCTACGACATTGACATGTCGAAGGTTGCATAATTTAAAATATTATTCAATTGTTTTTGTTATAATTTCGGCTGATCCGCATTTGGTTGCGACCGTATTAGGATGCGTAGTACAGCACACTGTTCGATCGAACGAACAGTGTACGTAATAAAATAAAGTAATAAATAATTGTATTTGATTTCGATTTCTTCTCAGCATTCGTTTTCGATTTATGGGTAAAAGTTAGAAAAATTTCTATTCAGCCATATTTGCAACGAACGAAGGAAACTTCTTGCCCGCTCGCTCGGTCCTCTCTCGACGCGAGCGCCGTGACGACATTTCTTCTGTATTTCCATTTTCAAATTATCGCCGACGATTATTCGATTGTTCTCGATTCGAAAGTGGCTCGATTATTTCATGCTCCCCGCATTATTGATTGTGACAACTATGGGTCGACATCGAAATTCCATGGGCGTTCGCATCTTCACGCACAAATTATTATTGTAGAATACAACGGAATGCGCTGTAACTAACCGCGACTTTACGTCACTTATGACAACAATGATTAGTAAAATAAGTAAAAGTAAAACTTGAGCTGCTACCTTAAAATTAATATTAAATATTTCTAATACGTCCAATCATGATATCTGTTTACTGTATTTCTATTTATGGAGTTGATTGCATATAAATTGAGTGCAGCACAATTAAATTATCTGAAAAACCAACCAAACCAAAAACCAAGGAAATATAATTATAAAACATTTTACAGTTTGTAAGGATTTTGGTCATTTCAAAATATGAAAAATTAAATGATAATCTTTAATTTTTAACATTCCGATGCTAATATGTATAACTGTGTATAACTATTTTTTAATTGTTTTCAATATTAAATACGTATTTGTTAATTATTAAATATTTCGTTTCAATTTAATTCCGTTAACGTAAAAATAACTTTTACAATTGAAAATTAAT
The DNA here is from genome assembly GCF_001412225.1 of Nicrophorus vespilloides. Taxonomy (NCBI): domain Eukaryota; kingdom Metazoa; phylum Arthropoda; class Insecta; order Coleoptera; family Silphidae; genus Nicrophorus; species Nicrophorus vespilloides. Next base: position 71,275 of record NW_017096643.1, read on the forward strand.
TAGAGATGCAAGTAAAATCTACAATTACTAAATTGCCATCAATATTAAATGAGTCACTTGTAAAATATCAAATGTTTCATTTCAATTTTATTTAAAGATACAGTGGAACCTCGCTTAACGAGTTTAATCCGGGACTTCTCTTCTCATCGTCACTCGTTATGTGAAACGTCACTCGTTAAGCGAGTCATTTTTCTTACAATTAATTTTGCTCGTTAAGCAAAATGCTCGTTATGCGAGGAGCTCGAGGTTCCACTTTACTTTTATTTTAAATTAGTTAATTTTCATGTAAATGATGAAAATTAGATGAAATTTGTGATCGTTATCATTATTAATGCAAATAGTAATAACTTGTAGATTTATAAAATTGCGCCAATTATGTTTATTGCAACATCACCGATTTGCGTTTTCAAAATGTTGATATCACGATTGTGCAAATATATAGTAAACACGATAGGGAGATAATGTGACTGAAAAGAGACACACGCCAGAAGCTATTTAATTGAAGCATGCGGAAGGGCGGAAAAGAAAGGGAACGCTCTGCTGCTCCCATTAAATATTGAGGAAATTGAATAATATTTTGATCTCGTCGTAATAATGAATAGATACTGAGTGGAGGAGAGAAGAGACTTACGAAACACACACACGCATGTTGTTGCGTACGCGATTGAGCGTGTGTGTGTGTATACTTTTGAGGTCACGAGTGTTTGTGGCCGAGTATGTATAGAATTCTGGCGATGATAATTTTGTCCTAAGCAATAAGGGGAATAGTTACGATCGCAAAGTCGGCTCGAAAGGTTGCATACGATTATCTTTTTTTTTTGTTCTTCGAACATGGCTTTGAGGTTATCTAGAAGGATTTTGGAAAATGTGAGGAGGAGGGTTACTTCATTGGGATGCCGACCCATGTCCCAGTACTACCCCATCGATGAGAATGTCTTCGGTCTCACCGATGACCAAATCCAGGTCTGTGACCCACGCACATATAATTAACTGCCATCAATGGAACAGCGTCATCATCATCATCTCAAGATCTTCTCAATGACCTTGACAAACCCTGACACCGCATTAATATGTTCCATTATTTGAATTTGCGACCTCGATTATTACCGTGAATATCTAATAGAATTTTGAAGGAAAAAACTGATAATATCATCATGCGTATTTTAATTCTGCTTTACTGATTTCTCGTTTCTTTCGTAAAATTTAGCTCAGGGAAACCGTATTCAACTTCGCGCAAAAAGAATTGGCACCGCACGCGAATGATATCGACAAGAAGAACAACTTTGCCGACATCCGCGAATTCTGGAAGAAATTGGGAAACCTCGGTATACTCGGTGAGACTGCGAATTCAAAAATTATATTTGGCGCTTAACGGGTTGCATACGGTGACACAGTTTGAAATTGAATTGTATGATTTCAGGTGTAACAGTAAAATCGGAATATGGGGGTTTGGGGGGAACATACCTGGACCACGTGATTATTATGGAAGAGCTATCGAGGGCATGTTCAGCTATCGCTCTTAGCTACGGCGCTCACTCGAATCTCTGCATAAATCAGATCTACAGAAACGGCAACGAAGAACAGAAGAAAAAATATCTGCCGAAATTGGTGAACGGCGAGCATATCGGCGCTCTTGCCATGTCTGAGCCGGGGTCCGGTTCGGATGTGGTGTCGATGAAGCTGCGCGCCGAAAAGAAAGGTGATTACTACGTGCTGAACGGCAACAAGTTCTGGATCACCAACGGCCCGGATGCTGACGTCCTTGTGGTATATGCCAAAACTAGTCCAGAGTTGAACCAGCGCGGCATCACCACTTTCTTGGTGGAGAAAGGCTTCGAAGGATTTTCGACCGCGCAAAAGTTGGATAAATTGGGAATGCGCGGTTCGAACACATGCGAACTCATCTTTGAGGAGTGCAAAGTCCCAGCGGAGAACGTGATGGGCGGCGTAAATAAAGGTGTTTACGTATTGATGTCTGGATTAGATTACGAGCGGTTGGTGCTTGCAGCCGGACCAGTTGGTTTAATGCAGGCCTGCTGCGACATCGCATTTAATTACGCTCACCAGAGGAAGCAGTTTGGACAACCAATTGGAGAGTTCCAACTGCTGCAAGGAAAAATGGCCGATATGTATACCACCCTCAGCGCTTGCCGCAGTTACCTGTACAGCGTGGCAAGGGCCTGCGAGAAGAGCAATGCGAATAGCAAGGATTGCGCCGGAGTCATCCTATACTGCGCCGAGAAAGCTACCCAGGTCGCACTTGATGCCATCCAAATACTAGGCGAGCAACCCACATTACAACTTTACTTCAATCATCTAAATTAATCGCATTATCTTTGTCGCAGGTGGTAACGGCTACATCAACGATTATTCAACCGGACGACTCCTGAGGGACGCCAAACTCTACGAGATTGGAGCCGGCACCTCCGAAGTCAGGAGACTCCTCATCGGCAGAACCTTGAACAAAGAGTACAAACAACTGTGAAGAAATTTAATATAATAATGTTAACTATTTACCTTATATACAAACACCCATTACTATGCATTTTGTTTAATTACTAATTCAAAATAGTAGTTATAGGCAGTGTTGCCTTTAACTGTTCATGGAACAAATATACAAAGAGTATTCAAAAGTTGTCAATAAGAGTAATTGTATATATTGGTATATGATGATTAAAGGTATTTATATAGTTTGAATATTCAAGTTTGTGATAATGAAAAATTAAAAAAAAATAGATACTAGTAAATAAAAACATACAAAACAATATATTTATTTCTTTCCTTCCACCATTATAATGTGGTAACCAAACTTGGTTTTAATTGGGGGATCTGTGTAGACTGGACTGTTAACAGTAGAGTTGGGTAGGGCAAAAGCTGCATCCTGGAAAGGACCCACCATAGAACCACGGGTCATCCAACCCAGATCACCACCAGATCTGGCCTTATCCTCACTGTAAGCTGCAGCCACCTCAGGAAACTTCTGACCTGCCTTCAGCTTCTCTAATGCTTCCAAACATTTTGACTGTTTTTCGCATAGAATGTGTCTCACCTTAACCGCAGTCCCACCTTTTTTCTCCTTACCACCTAATAACATTACTTCATTAAATAAATTAATTAATGCAATTAATATCTCACCTTTCTCAGAGTCATCACCGCCTTTGGCCCCCTTCGCCGGTTTTGCTGCACCCTTCTTCGGAGGCATTCTTATTGTAGCTGCACAACAAAATTAACCTAACTTTACTGACTGGGTTGATGCTAAAGTTGCCTAACTTAGCCTGTCAGATATTACACTCGGTCCTCTTTTTTTATGCGGTAAATAACTATTTTAAACCATTTTGACACGTTTTCACACAAATTGGCAAACCATTTCATCGAAAAAGATGATAATTCTGAACGAGCATTCAAGTTTCAACGCGAGCTTCAGAATTGCATTTCTGGATATCAGGAATTGTACAAAAAATAGCAAAGCCATCGCAAAGTTTAATCACTGATTATATTGTCAAAGCAAAAAAATCAACATGCGAAGTTGAGACTAATTTTGATTGTGAAGAATCATTATCTTCAGGACATAGATCTGATATGCTGACTATCTCTTCTAGTGATGAAAGTGATTTCGAACCAGTTCGCAAATTATGCCGAACACTCTCATATAGCGACGATAATTGTAAAGAAAAAATGTGAAGAAAAATTAACTTTCATAATTTTCTGTATTTTTTTTTGTAAAATTTTTCTGTATAAATTTAGAAGGAATATGTTAAGATTATATTTTCCTGAAATTTAATAAACTTGTCTATGATTGTTAACGTTTTTATAAAATTATGAATAAACATTTCAGAAAAAATATAGTAAGATTAATTATTATTCTGAAATTTAATAAACCCTTTTTTATGCGGTTTTCGGTATATTGTAAGTCATTGACTTAGTTTTATGCGATTTTAAAAAAATATGGAACGTATCCTTTATTTTTATACGTATGTCTAGTCCTTTTTTGTTCGATTTATTTTTATGCGTTTTCCTGTGGAACGTATCTACCGCATAAAAAGAGAACCAAGTGTACTTGAGGAATAATGTTGCACAAATAATGCTACACACGTTATGAAATGGGTCTATATCGCAAGCCCGACAACCGAAAGACTGTCTTTTGAAAGCCCGACGTTCGAAATCCCGAGTGTATTGAAATCCCGACCACCATAATCCCGACCACCATAATCCCGACAATCAAAATCCCAACTGTATCGAAATCCCGAATATATACCTATATTTTAATAGGTACGACGGATACTGAAAAAATACTTTTAAGACCTAGGTCGATGGCTCTTTTTCCCGATTATTAATTGTTGTTATTTAATCTTAATAACAATAAATAATATTAATTATTATTGTATTTTTTTTTTCGTTGACTTATTCATTATAAAACTTAAGAATAAGAAATATTCTATAATAAAATTAGTTTATGTTACTAACAATAAATAACAACAATTAATAATCTTATTAAGTTTTAGATTGTCGGGATTTCGATATAGTCGGGATTTTGACATAGTCGGGATTTCGAACGTCGAGATTTCGATCCACTCGAGATTTCGAACATCGGAATTTCGATAGACGGGATTTCGGTTGTCGGGCTTGCGATTTCCACCGTATGAAATATCTTTGAAAAATTGATGGTTTTCACATTTTTTGAAATATCAAAACAAGCGGTTCGTCTTAAAGAGCAATTATTCTCAATGTTGTAAGGCTTCACAACAATGTAAAATTACAAAATTTAACATCTAGCAAATAATAATGGGAATTTAAAACTGAACAGAACAAGCGGATTAATTACTTTATGAAATACTCGATTGACATCAGTGGCGGAACTTCAAAACTTTGTCCCCCCTGATTGACATTTATTAATTTTGCTTTAATTCAGTGAATATTAATTAAAGAAAACTTAGTAATTATATGTAAGAACCGTTAGTTGCGGCGCATTCCGCTTTCAATGAAAAGCGCTGCTAATCTGTCTTCATTAATTAATATGAAAATTAAACAAAACCGTAAAATATAATGCTTTAATGACTGCAATAAATCATTGATTGTATGTATTTAAGAAAATGTCAAAAATAACTCTCGTAATGTGCAAACAATAAATAGTAATTATATTAAATTTAAATAAATATCTTTGAAATATTTAATGTATTTGTTTCCTTCTTCTACATTGAAGGTCACCGGATTAGTGTGCACGACACAAATGAGAAATGGATCCATAATTAGTCGTAATAAAAAAATATAGTGCATGTAATAACGAGCTTATCGTCAAAGATTCCACGCGTCCACTTTTATATAAGTTTAATACGCGCTAAGTGGGATTGCTGAGCAACAGGCAGCCTCTCTCCGTTCTACTCTGCACACTGTAACATCGTCAGTCGCAGTTCTGCGCTTCGTGCCATTAAATTCGCAGAGTTAATACGTTCATGTGGAAACTGCAGGACTTCGAAAAGAGAAGCCTCCTCTGGCACAACGCTTTCAATGTAAACATCAAGGATTCGCTCAAGTAATTACCACAAAAATTTCATTCGTTAAAATCGCGTATAGCCGAAGTAAGATAATTAAAATAAATTTATCATTTCATTTGTTTCTGGACTTATAATTTCAATGGTTTAATGTTTTCGGAAAGAAATTGTTGTGGATTGCAAAAATCTGGTTCGGTTTCACGAAAACTAGTTCGTTGTTAGCGAAAGTAAAAATTCTGTTTACGTTCGCGTCACAAAGCATCAATTTCACGTAACGCCGTGATTAGTGTAAATCTCGGGATATGTGGTTTATTGATTAATAGGTACACACCTCCGCATCGTTATTATTATCATCCTTTATATTTTTTTTGCAACGTCTCGCCTAAATCACCTTGGTGCTAAAGCTATTTAAAGCCGAATTAACACTATACGACGCGTCTTTCGTATTATCCCCTACTTAATGTCTTTGTTACGGGAATTTCATTTGCATAATTAATTTTAGGCAACCAATTACACTCTGATTGCAAATTATTAATATCGACAAGTTCTTCCCTAAATTTGAATTAGTTTGAATATTCTCTTGATCGATATTAAAAATAATATTAATATTTTATTAGCCAGATAATAACAATACAAAAAGATATATAAATCCTAAATAAATATAAATAATAGCTCTTTGTAACAGTTGACTTTTTTTTAAATTATATATATATATATTTAATTTGTTTTTTTATTACTGTATGTGTTTTTTTTGAACTGATGTAATAAATATTATTATTATTATAAATAATAATAAACAAAATAAGATAAATTCTAATATGAATTAATAAAAATAATTAATAAACCAACCAAAGGGTTGATAGATATTATAAACATGAATTTGCATTTTGAAATTAGAATTAAATGGAAGTTTCGATATAAATGATGAAGAACAAACAAATTGTTTCTACAGTTAAGTGTGAATTTGAAATAGATTTAGATATTAATTCTGCTGTATTCGCATATGTGTTCAAAAGGATAAAAGTAAATTATATTGAAAACGAGCGTTAATAAATCATTCTGTGTAATTATAATATATTAGTAATTTATATGTGAATGAAATATGCCTGCACACATTTGAACGTGAAATATTGATAAAAGCGTCGCGGCGCGTTCCCGGACACGACTAGAGTTTTACGAAAAGACGAGGACGCGCCAATACGCGTCTCAGTTGCGTTTCACCAGCTGCGACGATGGTATCGACGACGTCGTTCGTTGTTGCGTAAGACAATGCGCAGCGCGTTTCCACAATAAAATTCATAATATAGAAAAAATAGTGGCGGTTGAAGCAACTTCGAATATGACGACCAAATTAACGTGCTGCGAATATGTGTCTAAGCTAATACGATATTACAGGATGAAGAACTGGCTTCGGATCAGTCTGCTGCTGTGCGTATTTGGCTTCATCAAAGAGTTCAGACCATCGGAACCGTTCGTTTACGAATATCTGATTGGACCGTGGAGGAACATCACCGAGGATGAGGTCACCCAGCAGGTCTATCCGGTGGGAACATATAGCTACCTGGTGCATCTACTTATAATGTTCCTCATCACCGATATTCTCCGCTACAAACCGCTGATCGTCATCCTCGGACTGTCCGGTATTGCAATCTGGGCGATGCTCATCTGGACCACATCCCTGTTCTACCTTCAAGTACTTGAAGTAAGTACGAAATCAAAGTCAATGTCAACAACAAATCACAATGTCAATATGTCTAAATATTGCTGCATAAACTAATTGCTTTTCTCGACACTCATAATAATTAGTTTAGTTTCTGGCTGAAAATAAACGTATTACAATAATGCAAAACAAGCTAATTTATTAATCTTATTTGTTTTTAAATACAAATATATACGATTTCAACACTTATCAGAACATTAGATTTAGTCATTTTAGTTGCAACTGTGTAAAATATTAATGAATTTCCTAGAAAACTTTGATCTTTCTACAATAAAAATTCTATAACTCAATAAATAGTAAGAAAATTAATGTACATATACATTTTTAAATGTTAAACGATGCATGTCAATACATCCGTAATTCATCAGTTCTGCAAAGCGCATTAACGACAACTTGAAATATCGCGCACAAAAAAAAACTATAAATAATTGAGTGACTGATAAAAGATGTATTATTTCAAAATGACGAACGACCAACTAAAAAAAATCACGACAATGAATTATTCAAAACAAATTGAACAGTTGGAACTTCAAATTGCGATGATTCCCAGGATTATAACGTATTCCCAGCAACTGTGCATACTTGATTTTTTTCCATTCAACGTAATTATAAACATGTCCAATGATGGAAACATAACAAAAACATCGAATTAATCTGGTGTAACCAACTTTAAATAATGAATACCCTAAGCGTCATATGAATAATCAAAGTTGGTAATCGTCTTCGGTGATAAACAAGTCTTGTTTGATCATGATTTAATAATTCTTAGCGGTCTTTCTCTCCCTTTCTTTCTCGCTCATCAATTGTTTTTTTTATTATTCTTGCATGTCTTTCCTTGGACATGCCAACTGTTGAATAATTAATAGCTCTAATTTCCTATCGGGTAAACAAGATTCAGAGTAATCGGTGCGTGGAATTGGGAACAGCGATCGATGAGTCGGACCAGTAATCGGAAATGCAACACATTCGTGTGTATTTATTTATTTATTCATTTGAGTATATTAGGCGCGAATGGAATTATGTAATGGCATTAGTCTGGTAATTACACTTTTACCACGGCGGATCGATACGATTTTGATTACGCCGTCACGAAACGCACTACATTGTATGTTTACGTTGTTCACGACATTGCAGCTGAAGATAAGACCTTCTCCTCTATGCAATTTGAAATTTTAAAAATAAAATTGCTGCGCTAATAATAACATCGCATTACCTACTTGTTATTTCATCGTAACTCTTGGCAACCGTCTCTTTGCAACGAAAATATTGCTGCATTCGTCAATCGTAACACTTTCACACATTATTTGTATATTTTAATATTTATTAACTTCTTCAATTTTGTTTTTCCAATGAAATTATCAAACATAAAAATATCAAATATAATTGAATCGTCGTAAATGTTGTTATTTTGTGGCAAACACTATTGATCCTACTATAAAATTCGACCTGAAAAAAAGTTTTGAGAATGGAAAGGAACATGATGTGATATAAGAATAACACGTAACAGTAAATAATAAAACAATGCATGTGTTTCTGATCTATTCATGAAACTTCATCACTTTTAATCAATTGTATCTGATATTTTTTTAAAATAAAATGTGCTAAGGCAAACGTTGGGATCTTATTAGATGGGCATGTGATGCAATAATCTCCGTAATAGTAATTAAACAAGATTGACACATTTTGTTTGGTCGCCGCTCGTGTTATCAGTGATTTATCGGATTCATAGATAATGCTCTTAGTTTAGCTTTACTACACAATAAAAATATTATCACATTCAGTAATTTCCAATGAATCATTTTAAATATTTGTCAATTTTAATATTGCAAAAATCAAGTGATTACACGAATATAATTATTTTGATATGATGATTTGTTACTGAAAAACAGGGCCGTTTCGAAAATTGTTATCAAATAAATATTAAGTTGACACATTGTCAATGTCACACATGTTAAAAATACCAACATTGCATTTGACTTATATATCTGAACCATAATTGATTGATTTTATTTGGATGCCCTACTTGAATTCAATTAACGTATCGATAATTGGGTTTCGAAGTTTGATATTGTTCGGCGCATACATTAAATTCGATGTAATATTAACTCGAACACGATACGAAGTATTTGATAATTGGTAAACGGGGAAGTCGAATGCAAATGAATGAAGAAAATTAAATGGGCAATTTGGGTTATGAGATTGGAATGAGGGTGAAGACATGTGTAGATGAAAACCTTGACCCTGGTTTTTAAATTGGCAATTGCTCAATGCGAGCGAGGAAGAAGAATTGGAGTTGCCCTCTTCTAATTGACCTTATTTAGAATAAATGGAAATAGTTAATGAGGCGTCGTGCATAATTTACAGAAGCTGGATAACAACATTCACAACAATATAATCCACCTGTCGGGTACGAGATTCTTTCACAACAATCAAAATGTCTGACGGTCGTCATGGTTATGGACATTTACAATATCGATGTTCGAGAATAGAAATAAAAGCATTCAGGAATTGATAACATTGTGATAGTTAATTGTGAATGTCTTATTATCAAATTAAGAATTTTGCTAGTGACTAATTGTATTAACATTAAAGCTGTAAATTTAAGTTTTGTTAATGGTCGATATTGCTTTTTTCAGGGTGTCTACGGGACTTTTATGTCTTGCGAAGTGGCATATTACACTTACATTTACGCAAAAGTCGACAATGACTATTACCTGCAAGTCAGCTCACACACTAGGGCAGCGGTGCTAGCTGGAAGAGCGCTTTCCAGCATTCTGGCGCAGATCCTCATCTCTTTCAGCATCATGGATTACAAGGGCTTAAACTACATTACCTTTGGAGGTAACCAACTTTAATAGAAATTGATACATTCATTCATCGTTTCTGTTTTTTTGCAGCTATGATCCTGGCGACGTGCTGGTCACTGATACTGCCGCCGGTGAAAAGGAGCATCTACTTCCACCAGAACAATGACCCTAACATCCTGACGCCAGCAAGGTACAGGAACGCCTTTACCCTGATGAAGAGCCATTTTGGGCAATCATTCGCCAATCGATACGTGCTGAAGTGGTCGATGTGGTGGGCTCTGACGACAGCCGGTTTCATCCAGGTACAGGTCTACATCCAACCACTTTGGTCCGAGATACAGGACTACGCGAAAGATGCGAACACGTACAACGGCGCCGTCGAGGCAGCCGCAACCCTCCTCGGTTTCCTAAGCGCCCTCTTCGCCGGCCACCTGAAGATCGACTGGCGCGGCAAGGGCGAACTCATCCTCTCGATATGCTCGATCACCGCGGCCAGCATCATCCTCCTCAGCTCGCAAACAGACACGATTCTCGTCAGCTATGCGAGTTACGCCGTCTTCTGCGGCATCTACCACTTCATGATAACAATAGCAAGTTCCGAGATAGCCAAGTGCATCATCGAGGATAGCTACGGGCTGGTATTCGGCCTAAACACATTCTTTGCCCTCGCTCTGCAGACCGCCCTTACTGTGGCTTTTGTCGAGAAGAGGACCGGACTAGCTCTTTCACCGCGCAACCAGTACCTGGCCTATGGAATCTACCACATCGGCATCTCGGCAATCTTCATTCTCATCGGTCTGATTAGTTGGATCAAGAGCAACCGCGATATCAAGAAAACATACAACTAACGAAAAAAAAAACGAATCAACACTAGAGTCCTAGTACTTAGCGCGAGTGCTCTCACCATATATTTATATATATGATATTCTCGAGAACCTTAGTATTGTGATAGACTGACTTTATACCATTGTTATTATTACACGTGTGATAAATCTTACTACATTTCTATTTAAAGAGAACAATAAAACGTAAATACATTTTATTTATTACTATTTAGACGTCTCATTTCATTCCCTTTAAGCATTGAATAAATGAACATTTTAGAACGGAATTACGCGTTTTAGATCTGCAGTGGAACCTCGCTTAACCCGTTCCAGGATTATTTACTCGTAAAGGCCAACATTTTTTTTCCATGATAATGCACATTAACATATTCAAAGTCTGAAAATGATGTAGCAGGCACACAATCAGGGATTTCTCTTCTCCTCGTCACTCGTTATGCGAAGTCCCACTGTATTTCTATATTAACTTTGTGTTGAAGAAATTCAAGCTTTACAAAATAAATAGATAGAATCTTGATACAAAATAAATAGATCTTGACGATAATGCTATGTCTTCGTTTGTTTATTATTAATAAAACTTATTTCTTTTTGGTTATCTTTAAGGGTTTCTTCAGGATGCCCTTGTGCCTCAGATAGCGAACAATGACCGGTGTCGCCCCCAAAGTAATTGCGATCCTCACTGGTGCGAATAGCTTGTGGATGGCGTAAGCGGTGAGGAAAACTCCCGCATTGGACGTCATCTTCGTTTCGGCGAAACCCAGCTTCTCCACGAACTTCTCCAAATCGATACCGCTGCAAAGTTCGGCACACTTTAGATTCCAATCCACCAATTTATATTTCAATCAATAAAGTACTTGGAAATAAGCGAGTAGCAGAGGCCCAACGATATCAGCGATATCGTTATGTGGAACACCATCACCGTCGTCCCATACTCGGCGACAGCCTTCTTCAACCTGCTTTTCATTGTAACCTCTTCCCCACATTTGGAGCTCTTGAAACATCTCAAATCAACTCTCCCATTGTACACAGCCAAGACTGTATTCTTGACTGATGCTGCACTTTGACCTACAATAGTATTTTACATAATACTGCAGCAAATCCTCTCAGCTAATTACTTACATCTCTGAATATAACTTGGTATGCATTTAATGTTATTTGCTGCAACAATAAATGACACTGCAGAAGAGCTTTGATAACCTGCAAATAAGTTCAGTCATTCAAAAGTGTTTCTATTTAACTCTGGCCATTTTTACTTACAATTAGGATATAAACGGAGCAAGCTACGACCCCTGGCAAATAAAACAATTGCCATTGCAACTTAAAAATTAATAAATGCACTTACATATAATATATATAGCGCTCACTATGTTTGTTTACATGACGTTATCTACAGGTTACATACTTCTGACATTGACAGATAAACACTACGTTGCATGAAATGTTAGATTGGTTGCCATCATATTTTTAATTATGTAACCCAAGAAACAGCAAAACCTTCATTGTAATTATTCTACAATCAATTAATTAAAATCTGCATATACATTAACTAATAAAAAAAATACAGCAACCATATTGAGATTACAGTTTTATGAAATATTTAACATACGAATTGTATTTCACTAGTTAACAAGTCATTTTGGTTGCTTACAATTGCATAACTCGTATATTTCAATCGCATTTAACAAGGCTAAGTAAATTAGATTAATTTATTTTGTTTTTCTTCAACTTATAATCACAAATTTGGAAAGAACATAAATTTAAAAAAAAACATGGAATTAAATATATTTCTATATAACATATTGATGAAAAAATTGAAATTTCATCCTCGAAATTATTTTTATAAAAAAAAAACAAGTGTAAAAGGAAATGAAAGACAAATATACATTTATAATTATTTAAATAATACATTATTTATTAATATTTCTTTTCGTTCAATATAATAATAGACACATTGAAGCTCTTCAGGACGAATCGTTTTACAATCACTAATTTTAGTTTTTCTTTTAATCATAGATTCGTTATAATAAAAGATATATATATATATATTTATAAAAAAAAACACGTCCTTAAATTTGAACAAGTGGTAAAACATTTTGAGTAGGCAACGCGTATATTGACTCTATGACAAAACACTCATTTAACTCGCGTATAGAAAATAGCACACTTCTATCTCATCATAATTATTATTATTACTTTATTATTGTTATAAAATGTATTTGTATATATATATAAATAGACGTAAGAAAATAAATGCAAATGTACAAGAGGTCGTTTTTTATTTTTGTTTTTGGAAGAGTTTGTACAGCCTTCGGCACAGATTGACGCAGCAAAGAAAAAGATATACTACGAAAAGTGTTATTTTTTTCCTTCTCCTCGGATGGCGTGCGAAAAATGCTTATCTCTTTCATAGAAAACGAAATCAGTCTGTTAATTTGTAATAATATTTTATGTATATATATAAGCAAAGATGGAACAGCAAACGCGATTAATTCGTATCACTTAAAAAATAAGATATATACAAGAAAGGGTGGAAAAGTAACACATTATGTACAGGGGAAATTGAAATGCTTCGAAACTAATATGCAATATGCATTAATATCGTCATTGACTTCATCGTAAAGGATTTTTGTCCTTAAAAAAATAGTTTTTTTTGTTTGTTTAAATTATGAGCATCACAAGGCAGTTATTACTATATACTATATATATTTATATATAATTAATATTTAAATAAACGTTTCGTTTAATTAGTTTGTTATGGTGGAGGTAGTAGATGTGCTCTGTCTCTCCATCGTCTTTTCGCGATCTTTCACTACCAATTGGTGATGACGTTGATGGCGATTATCATTTTGGTTGTGGGATGAAGAACGGAAGGAACGAAAATTGTCGCATAACAGGTACGGGCACTCTTTGAAGCAAATAAATTAAAATTCCTCCCAGTGATGAGGAAGGCGTCATTACCATCATCGTAGTTGTCGTCTTCGTCGCGAGTTAATTAGTCTCTCACACGTAGGCCTCGGCGTGTCGACCCCTGATCCTATTAAGAAAGACGCGCCAACTGTGCATCGTCTTCCCGGACCAAATCCAGACGCTTGACGTGATGCCGACGATCATGTACATCAGATACTTGATCATGAAGACCTCAAACTGCGGCCGTCGGTCGTAGTCCTTCTTCGGGCAAGGGATGGCGTACTGTTTCTTGCACATGTCCTTCGTCCAGGTGATCATCCAGGAGTCGAAGGAGAACATCTCGTAGAAGAGACAAGCAAGAACTATGAGGGCCGGAACGGTATAGAGCACCGAGAAGATGCCGATGCGGATCATCAGCTTCTCCAGCTTGTCGGTGCGCGTGCCGTCGTGCTTCATCACCGTCCGAATGCGAAAGAGCGACACGAAACCGGCCATCAGGAAAATAGTACCCAGCACCAGGTACCCGCACAGTGGAACTAGGATGAACGTCCTCAAAGATTCGACGTTCCAAAGCCCCACGTAGCAAACGCCACTCAATATATCACCTGCAACAATAAAAACATCAATGAAAATCCCTCATATTAATTATCGAGTAACATTATTTACAAAAAGAACAATAATAAAAAAAAACCGGTCCCGAGGCGACAGCAAACACGAAACTAACCGGACAACTTCATCATTTCGTACGAATTCCAAACCAGGTTATTCAATTTAATATAATAACGACACAAGAAAGAAACCGAAAACGGAATTCAGTAACATATTTAAATTATATACGACATTGCAACGGCTACAGTGAGACAACGATGATAATAATAAATAATTGAAAGCAAACACATTTGTTTCCATTTTTTTAAACGCGCGAGTTCTGAGCAACTTGTGTGAAAAGTCGACGAAGATTCAATTGAAGAAATTTCATCAATAAAATACACGTTTTCATTCCGCGCAGTAACTAGTTTCACGACAGTTTTCCATTCAGCGAAATATGCGTCTCTAGAACAAGAAAACGCGCTACAAACAGATCAAAAATGGTTTGATTCATCAGTTTCACCACATCGCAATAGTTTCATTCAAATAAATACAAGATTTATCATCAATCAAATAGCAACATAGATCTCTTTCCAAGAATTGCGCGGTTTTCTTTCGCAATTTCTCAACAAATAAGCGGATTTTAACATGAAACAAAGTTTGCGAGAAGAAAACTCAATGGTAATAATCGCGAAATTCTTTTGTTAATTCTTGTAATCAAACGACGATTAATCAACGACCATGCAGATAATGGACAATTAATCCCATTGATAAATTGTTATATAATAACAGGCGACGAGGAGCGGTTTTTAACGTCTCCTCCTTTCGATTTTTAAAACGCAATAATTGCACTTTAATGTAGTAATAATTACTTAATAATAACCGACGAAACGGTCATGCATGCATGTCCGCCAGCTCTTATCTCTTCTCTTACGAAACTCTTCAATTACGTGTATACGCACAGATTAGCGATAGTTTAAATTTTTGGTGCTTCCCTTCACATGTGACATTAAAATTTTGTTTACAAAGCATTATAAAATAAACTATATTCTGCACTGCATTAATTCATATTTTTGAAAATTGATATATGATACGTCAATTTACTGAAAGTTGACCATTAGGGATAAACAAATATGCCCAGATCTGATCACGATATATCGGAGCACCTCTCTTTCTAGTTGAAAAGAGGATTGTCCAGTTTTATATGTTCCGATGGGGCCGATGAGATAAGAGCCGGGCCGCGGATCTCACCCGGAGCAACAATTAATATTGGTGATGATCCGTAATTATAGTGAGCGGCCGGGTCCAATTTATTGGAAGGATCAGAGGATGAAGACTAGATTTTTATAGAGAGAAAGATAGAACTCGTATGTGTATGACCGTGCACTGTCCACCAGAGGTTCTTATTAAAACCACTTACACCACAATTACACGCCGTCTCTCCTCTCGTGGTACACAGCTTTATTAATGGGACGACATCCATTGGTTCTCTCCCATTTAATGGACATATTTCCATATACATATTTTTTTTGTTTTCTCTTCTGTTCTTCCCATTCCGTTCGATTAACCAGAGCATCGAGCAAGCAACAAACGCATCGGCGTTACATAAATTGGAATCATAAACCGGAAAAATTGACGACGTCAACGACGACGATTTTATCGGGCTCCAAACATTTTTGTTCTCGATCGTGCTGCTTCACGCGCACGAACATAATTTTTACTTGTATCGCATTAAATAATGAAAACGAATTCAACGAAGCATCCGTCCTTCGTTAATTGATTAAGATTCGCATGACCGATTACACGGAAATTAAAAACATCCGTTTTCATTATAATAACACCTAATTATGGCTTAAGTTATAAGATATAAAAAGGAAATGCAACAAGATTTAAACATTGCATCAATATTCTATAAATCTATAAACTCTATGTTAGGAATAGAAATAGTTTTTATTAAATGTACTAAGCTACATAGTACAATTTATTATTCACATTTACCAAAAGACGAGGTTATTATTAATACAAACTAGATTTATTATATTAACCTTAATATATACAAACGCGTATTATTAAAATTTAAACAGTATTTACGGTTTGTTATTAAAGAAAAGTCATCCTTTGATTTTGTTCATATTACATAATATGTTATAGGCGTCGTAATAGGAATTTAAGATGAAATCTTGTCAAATGTATCGATGACACTAGAAATCGAGCGATAAGGACCTCTTGTATACTTAATGCATCCCTAGTGACACATGTGGATTTAGAGGGTGAAGATCAAGGAAGTAACGCCAATCCTGGCTGTGATGCGCGTGTGTGTGTGGTCTGTGAAATAAATAAGCTCGACGCCAAACTGAGACATAAATTGGATCGACATGAAACGAAAAAAATAAAATAAAAAGTGAGAAGTAAATTGTCTCGTTTCGCTGGGCCCTGGCGTGGCACATTGCTTCTAAACCGTAACCCCAATATATATATATATATCTATGTACACGGTCCGCTTATGGAATTTATCAGTTATGATTAGCTCTTAACAGTTGGGTTTCGCGATTTGCACCGATAAAATGGCGAAGCGGATGGACATTCCGATTGTTTGCTCCATATTTCACTTGCGCAGCCACCATAAATCAAATTCCGCCACCGACTAATGCCAGTTCCACGGCGTGGCTCCAGATTATTTACTATTCTGTCATTATTAAACCAAAGCGAGTCGATTTGCTTATGCTAATTCGTTCCTTTCTCATGTACTGTTCTCTCTCTCTCTCTCTCTCTCTCTATGTATCACGGCCTTCTTTCAAACATTTTTCTTCAATCCGCGTGCCACCATACACATTGTTTGAACAAATAAAAGATCTCGATTATACATGTATGCCTTCTTTTTGTTTCTTTGCCCAAGCTGTTATCCAATAGTGAATGTTAATGCTTCTGGTAATGGGTTACATTTGAACTGTTCAAATACGATTTCAATCCTTCTTATTGTGTTAATAACCAGCCTGAGGCCACTCCGCTATCTTGCAAAGTGCGCATTCAACCATTCCACAGTTCTGGAAAAGTTAAATATTACATATTTTTATTTAATTGGATTTATGGATGATATTGCTTTAAACTGAAACGTTGGCAACGCTTTGATCGATTCGATCTTTTGTGTTGCGGAGACCTTTTTCCCCCATTATTATTTTTTTCTATGTTCTTTTACGTTGGTTTCACGAGGGTTAGCTTGATGGAATTTGGAATTCCAAAAGCGGCGCGCGGACGAGAGGGAGGCTAGCGAGGACGGGGAAAAAACGTGAGCTGTATACGTGAAAGAGCTCACCGTTCGCTGAATTATTGATGAATTTGTGCCCGAAATGATTAATCATACATCCATGCAGACACGTTTTATATTTTAAAAATGTTTCTTTTTCCGTCGCCGTCGTCCGTCACGGCCTCTTGGAGCTGCAGCCGTTCTTAAACGTGTATGCATATTGATGGTAACGATTCCATCCAGCCGAAGTGCACTCATTTTTCTTTGAAGCGGAGATCTCACAAAGGAGATCGCCTCGCTTTAAATTTGTATATTTATTATTTTAGTCAGTCGAGCTAATCGGAACCGTTCTCTTGACTTCCATCAACGATAACTCTTCCTTAACCAGTTAGCTGTGTTTGACGAGTATACTCATCATGGAGAAAATGCAATATTTTGTGTTATGACGAGTATACTCGTCATGCATAAAAAGTAGTTACCTAGCCAATGGTAACTACTTTTTATGCATAAATTACAATTTTAATGAAAACTAAAATATTTTCGTAAATTTGAAGATGTTTAATTTCAAGACGAAATAAAACGAACAAATATAAAAATATAAATAATTATTATGAAAATACTGTATACAGTGTGAAGAAAGCAGTTTTCTTCTTACTAAATGTTGTATTTCTCTTTGTTATATGTTATATTTGCTAATAAATTTCACGGATAAAAATATTATAATCTTGTCTGACCCTCATTACACAAACATCTCATCTGACCATATAATTCATTGTATGCTATCGAAGTTTTATCATTATTGGTGCCTGATGCCCGTTTAGATCAGTGTTTCTCATTTTTTTGAAAAAATTAAAGGAATCACTGATCTAGATACACAAAAAACTGTAACATATAATAAAAAGAGTTTTGTATCCTTGCAAAGAGAGTTCTGAATTAGATCACACACAAAGCGTCGTTTTCCTAGCTTCACACTTTCTAGCGAGATCGTCAAAAAGTAATCCTACACGAAGATGTTCACATTGTTACAAAAATAATATTCGGAAATAGTCAAGATATTTGTGTTCGACTTGCAGAGTGTCGTTATGTATTCTAAGGACTTTGCACAATATCATTTCACAACAGCAGATTAAATTTCTATCTAATCATTTTTTTAACTAATTGATTTCACTTGTTTTTATTTTTTTTGGTAAACAATAATATTTGAAAAACACATGATGCCAACCGTAAAAGCGGCTGTTAAGATCGATACGCAAATTATATAGGATTTTTAATGAGCGCTGCAAGTAATTGCGAGCATTTATTTTTTTTTAAACCGCGGGGTAGAAGTGTTTCCTCTGCATGCTATTTTTTATGTTGTTGGTTATGTTTTCTTCTTTCTTAACACTCTTTTCCCTTCTCGTTCGCTTGCTATTCTTTTTATTTTTTCGTTTTAATGACGGTTGCATGTCGACGTCGATAATGGCTCAAATCGCTCTCGGAAGACGCACAAAAAATACGTATGTACGTGCAATTTTCAGGAACGAAACGTTGGGGGAAAAGCTGAACTCCTCCCCTCGTCTCGTTTCCGGCCTTTGGGGAGCAGAATTTTTCGAAGGAAAATGAATAATAGATTTTTAATCCAACCTAACAAATAAGTAAAACTATTGCCGCCAAAGCACAAGAAAGCTCCCCTGTTTGTTGCATAGCAAATAAGTTATTTAAATGTTTTTAGTTTGTAAATTATGTGTTATATGCATAATAGATGTCACTTTCAAATATATATAAATTTAAAATTCAAATAACAGATATTCCTAAATGCAGTTAAATTGTAATCGATGATATCAAGCAAATACATAAAATGAAACGATGTTGCGAAAATAGTCTGCAAAGTGAAAATGCACTCGATCCACTTGTTTTCCTGTAGCCTAGCAACAAAAGGATTCGTTATTCGGTTGGAACAGTTGGCGCCGAACTCGATAATCGTAAAGTTCGGATGAGCCTGGGCAACAGAAATAAGCACAAAGAGTGAGGGCTGGGCTGCTCTTTCCCGGTTTCCGGTGGATTTTATTTCGAGGATCAGATAGGATTCTTCTGCATGCAGACAGTTCAGAAAATTTATAGCAGCCCCCGAGAAGCTCAGGGTCGGAAATAACACACACACGCGCATTTATATTTTTGTTATTTATTTTCATACAAGCGACATTCCGGCTCCACCTCCCCCGAAAACATTCAAACGATCCGTCGAATGTGACTCGTCGTGCGCGTACATACTGACATCATCAATGATTTATGTCCATGCCATCCGCAACATATCACATTTCATCAAATAGAATTACGACCCTTCTAAAACAAAGCGAGACTTATAGAAAGCAACAGCTGACATCTGTCAAAATATCTATCTCAATGGGTATAGTTTATAAACCAAAATTTTCAGCTGAAAAGAACCCTTACAAGCACACCGAAACTTCACTTATTTTTGTTCAGGTTGCACAAATACGTTTTCTTTGGTAAGCAAAAGTTGGCACACCAAGAACAACTAACCGTCAATAACATTAGAAGCTAAATTAATTAGAACAAGTAATTGGTAGTAATTGGTACATTGCATATGCCATTTTGTAGTACTGTATTCAAAAAAGGTGAAGCAAAGCGTGTAAAAGATACGAGAATTATATTTAATGAATGTTATATGATGAAAACATAAAAAAAAAACAATTGCATTAAAATGGTTTCTTCCTGATTTTAGCTTCAGTTAAAATTTCTAATGACAGATCTATTTACTACTTGTCAAACATGATTTTGACATGTGTCAAATTAAACCTAATCTAATGTTATATGACGTATAATATTGTTTTCAGGAAGATTAATTCAGAATGTAATTAAAACGAGAATTTATTGTTGGTATTAAATGACGCATCTTCATTTTTACGTCCCCTTAATTAGCTTCCCGTCGTGCAGCGTCAAAAAACGAAAAAGAGAATTCGTTTAGTTTCGAATTTCCAATTCACGAAAACGACTCAATTCATCACCGTCATCATCATCGTCGTTGTAATAGGAGTCCATACGAAAAAGGAAAAAAAAACTATAGATGCAATGGTCGCTTTCTTTGTTGCTCCTGACGAAGCGGCAGGAAAAATGAAATTTGCATGGCGTAATAATATAAACGGGGCCTTTAATAAATCGTAATTACGGCCCGCTGTTAGCCACTTCACCACAAACCATCTCGCCTCATATTTTACGACGAAGGCCTTTAAAGTAACCGAGGATAAAAGAGAAATAAAACATCGGAAGAATATATGCTTGTATATATATTTCTGCATCTTCGTGGTGGAATGCTTGGTGCTGCCATCTTGGAATACCCCATTGAAAACTGATTACCAGACAATTGCGGTTTTTGCGTCCGCCATATACTCAATTACATTAAACTTCTTCACACAATGTTGTTTGTTCGCACTCCGCTCATCAATCATAATAAGGGATGGGCATAACAAAAATAAATAAATGTCAAAAATATTGACAGTAATCGGTAGCATGAAATCAGAGATTAATTAAATTCAAGTAAGGTAGTACCACTATAACAATCCTCAACACATTCCACCATATAAACATATCTACAATAATATAGATTTCACCATGGAATCTCTCAGATTAGAATTTCGAGTATTTGGAGATGATTGAGTATCTTGCATCGATTGCCATGTGATAAAAAAGGGGATGTAGTAAGCTCAGTATATCGAAGGAGGGTAAGATAATGTAAGTGGAATCGAATTACCTGTTTTCCTTCGATTTCTTACAAGAAACCCACGCATTTCGTCGAACAATATCGATCGAAGCATATCGCGAAATAACACCAGATATTTGAAACACTGAATACAAAATGAAAACGTCGGTCTAGAAATTCTTACTGATTGATGTTTAAAATAACAAATTATTATTTTTTATTCTTATTAAATGATGTTTTAAACGTTAAATTGTATATGATTTCTGTGATTTACGAGTTTTCAGCAAGGCGCTGGCATTGCAATTAAATAAATTGTTTTTAATACTTGTACCTATATGGAGATATCTCAATTCCGTGGATTAAGGACGGAATTTTAACAACCAATTTAGATAAAACTATACACGTGGTCAAGAGAAAGAGGATGAGCAAAGGAAGAACAGAAACGTGGAAAAACGAAGAGCGAGTGGACTCGACTGGACTGTGGTCATAATAACCGGGTTTCTCTCAAATAAATAATATAATTAAACGAAGCCAATCCTCGTTACCCGTCTCTCTTTCACACGCATCTCAGTAGCCGCCTTCCCTTGCCCATAAACCATTTTAATTACCGATTCATTCTCGTTGCTTTTTTTCTTTCACTTCCATCTCGAGAGAGATTCGATGGTTTCGGGCCAAATGTTGAACGGATTATTATTATTAAAATTGAATGGTCCGCCGGAAGTTAAGATTATGTTATTTTTCGTATGCGATTGGCCCTGAAATCGTAATTACTGTATTATATCTAAACTAATCCATCAAACAAAATCAGCATATTGTATAATTATTATATTTTGACAGATTTGATTGTGCGTAAAAAAATAGTTTCCACATTTATTAATATTTTCGTCCAGTTGATTTCGAAACCGCTAATGAGATCAGCATAACGTGTTTTAATTATACATTAAAGTAGTAGTAGTGTTTGTTGTCAAAATAATTCATGGACCAACTCGAGTTGAACGACAAACGAGTTTCAAGCTAGACCCTCTTTTCCTTTGGGAGATCTATGCTCACCGATGATGGTACAATGCGAGAGGGAGAGTCACGTAATAATTATCAGAATTTATATATTCATAAATTCTGGCAACTTTACGGCTCCGTGCGGGTACTCTCTCTCTAACGCGCACATACAGACAGACCCTTCTCCGCCTGCAAAAGGAACACGCGGGTTTTAATCGCAGTCTCCTCATCTTTATTCATCTGCATTGTTCTGCAACATCCACTCACACACAATTCATCGGCATTTATAATTTTGAGGTTACATAAAAATGCACTGATGACATGTCACAAAGCAAACGTATTTAAATTGCTATTGAATTTTTTGTTTTATAAGGAATTTATATATTAACCGAAACGCAATACCGATCAATTTACTATTGCAATTATAGGGAAAACGATTGAATTGCAAACGAATCCTATACAACGGCAACGTAATAACTGCTTGGTATCATGTTACATTCAGAGATTACAGCATTTCCTTTGATTATATTACAAATTAAAAGTTTAAATGCTCAGGTGCGCCATCTTCAGTTAAGTTTTCTTTTACCCCTTGCCAAATATAATTTTGACATATGACAAATTGTCATTTTATTGTTAGTATTAAACGACATATCATTTTCTATATTTTATATAAAAGTAAAATGCAATGTATTTTTAACATAATGACTAAAATAAATGTTTTTGAATTACATGGAATGAGATTGGATCGGAGTTCAAATACCTAATCGATGTTTTTTTTCTCTCTTCTTCTTTTTCCTCGTGTGTCACAAATAAGTCTTTATGTATTCACATTGTGGATGTTTATCCTTGTGTTGTCAGGAGTGGAGAGAAGACGAGGAAATGGCATTCCTATTGGAATTGACGAGGAAGACGTGCGTCGAGCCGAGATAATGAATTTGGCCGAACTGCGAAACAAAAGGAGCGCGCGCATTCCTTTTTCAGTAATTTCTCAACGTATTGCTTGTGGATGGACTCTTCGTGATGGCACAAAGGCATATAGAAAAAAAGACGAAAAATGCCTACTTTGGATTGGCATACATTTAATTTCGCATTACTTGCGTCGACTGGCCTCTGGTGGTGCGTGATCTCGTGAAGACTTTCCGCACGAACGGGTCCCAACAGATCCGTGGATTCGAATTCCAACAACCATCGACAACTTCTTTCTTCTTTGCGAAGAACGTCGGTCGTCCGGCTGTCTCGTTTGCACCGTCGACGCGCGCGACTCGGCTCCTTCGACCACTTCTTCGGTAATTGACAACACGAGGAGGAAGGAAACTCGCTCTTGCAACGGGGACTACGTGCTGTTTGCCTTTCCAACAACCTCTGCGGTTTCTGCTCCACCAAATTTCAATCATCACCGAACCTGACTGGACGGATGGATACACAATACTAAACACAACTTCTTAAAATTGATACGATATATTTTTTGGTAAATCAACCATTGTCGAAATATTCATATCGATTTGCTGAATATCTAGTACCGGAAGTCCAGCGATCTAAGAGAAAGCCAGAACCGATGTTCGCATCATGTGTGGATGCATGAGAAAACAATCAGAAGAAGGAACAAGTGTTCCAGCGTGTGTTCTTATCGTGGTTGGATTAAATTACAAATTTATTACACGGTGAAACTAGACGCATAAATTACACCTAATTAATGCCTCCCATGCAACCGGGGCCGTTTTTCCATCCATCCGGAGATCGACCTTTTGTTATTGCTCAGCAACCAAACCGACAATTAGCCGTGAGTAAAACCACAAAATAGAGAAACGCGAAGAAAACCACTAGGAATAACTAGGAGAGAAAATTGATGAAGAGAGGGTAGAAAGGACCTTTTTCTTTTCTAACTGGCAACATCCTGCAATCTCATCGAAGCCAAACCGCAAAAGTTTAAGTCAATTGTTAAACAACCTCATTTTTTAGCAGTTGGCACGTTTAAAAAAAGCCTCACCCGACATATGCCACCATCGCAATTTGACACCTGTCACATCCTTGTGGCATAATTTAACGAATTAAACGATCTCCGCACCTGCCGCAAGCTCTAGATAATGTTAAAAGCGTTTATTTTTTTTTTTAGAGTTCTGCTGATACTTCTTTTATCCCGTTCGTAGTTTAATTAATCGACTTTCCGGGTAGCCTTATATTGAGTTGTCTACATGTCTCGCGTTCGCAGATTTAGGGCTCTTTTCAATAAGTTGGCGATCGTGAGATAGCGGCTAGAAAAAGGATGCACGTAATTCAGGCGGTGCTCACCGTAGGAAGACCTCAATCGTACTCTTTTCACTAGCGGCGAAGCGAATTAATCCGCATTTTTACCGTCTCCGACAACACAAAACTGAAACAAACGAAACAATAACAACAAAAATAAGGACACACATAAATGCACTTCTTTGTTCCACTTCTCTTGTGGACGGACATAACAAGATCAGTGCAAATTTTGTTTGCCTTCCCACGTAAATAAATAACAATTCAGATTTTCTTCACACGCCAAACAAACAAAAAATGTGTATATGCTTACTTCAATGCAATAGGATAAATAATTAATTGCGTTTAATGTAGTGTTGGGGGGGGGGGTCATCTTTCAATTGCTCTTTGTATGCGGGGTTCAGCTTATTTATCTCCTCTCCCCCAAATATTAGGACCATTGTTTGGATGTGCTTCGATTATGGCCCTTTTTTACTCGATTACGAAGACCGCAGGGGCGCTCTGTTAGAGTCAATTAAATTGCCAGTTGCCGCACATAATTTATGTCTGTGAGAAAACAAACAACGAAAAAATAAATGAAGAGAATAAAGAAATATCTGGTTATAATATTCAGCTTTACCATCCATTTGGTTGTCAAAAATACAGTTTAATTAATCAACTTCCAGTCGACATGGAAATCATTAATTACGAAATGTCAACGTTTTTAAAATTATAAATTTTGATATGTATCTTCGAGATTTGATATATGTCATATGGCTATTGCTACTGGGTTCTCTGTGTATATAGAATATTATTTATTGGAATTAAACAGCTCAATGTGGGGCGAAACATTTTTTTGTGTATAATAATAAAATGAGCAACGATGTGGATAGAAACGGTGGTAATTTCTGAGTGAGGGATGTTTTCGAAGCTGCCAATCAAAAGAACGGTTTGTTCGAAAAGAGGGTTTTGAAGAGCCTCCCCCCGCTCGTGCCTCTATCTAGTTAATAAAGTTTAACAAGGATTGATTGGGTTTTTGTTGTGAGAGTCTACAGAAAAAGAGACAGAAGAGAGCAGGTGCACTATCAACTAACGTTCTCAGTTCTGTTAGTAGAAGATCATATACAAGATGAAGAACAAGTCGAAGACGCAGCAGTAACAGGGTCGACGTTTGATCCAAGGTCGTCCGTCCTCCCATCGATGATAGGTCAATAGTAAAAAAACTCGCTATTTAAGCTAAATGAGACCCCATTGCTACCAACCCCATCACCCATTTCCGGTCTCTTCAAGAGAAGTCACCGGGGGTTTCGTATTCACTAAGCGTGCAACGCTTTCGTGGATGCTATTTATGTTAATGGAGGAAGAAAATTTATTTAACGCCGCGCGTCCGACGCGTATTCATTATTGAAATTTATGCCCGCTTGGAAAAATAAACAAACATCGTATGGATTCCAAACGCACCGAGAAGCTTAAAGGGAAAACAGAAAGAAGAAAAAAACAACAACGCCACGTAATTATATGCAACAATTTCGCTCCGGGTAAAATTCCGTTCAAAAACAAATAGAAACAAAATCAAATGATGGAAAAATCGTAATTGAACCTTTTCGCAATTTAATTTCATACAATTACATGTATATTTATTTTATGTTTAAACTCTTGCATCTTTTCCGATGTTTATAATATTCACTTGTTGACAGCATACAATAACTTAATTTCAAGGAAGATTTTATAATCTGCTTTGAACATGTTTAAATTATTTGTACATTGGAATTCGTATATGAACTAAATATTTATTCAAAAAGTATTAGTAGACTGGAATGTCAAAACGAAAAAGGGTGTCAACACCAACGGATTAGTGAATTTCTGTTAAAATTTGTCGGTCGATTGATGGGTGGGTAAAGAGAGATATTTTTATCGGTTCGCTCGTAAACAGTTTGAAAATATTTGGGACCGCTATAAACGGATCCAAACAATCTTTGATCTTTTCACCGTTTGAAGCTCCGACTTGTTTACGTTTCGGCACTCGTAAAATAAAAAAATAATCTTTCTTTTCCTCTCTTAGCTTCAATCATCCAACAACGTTCAGACCTTTCGAGTTAAGAAGTATAAATGGAATTGGAAGAAAACCCTGTTTTTCCAACGCTGACAGGATACAGAAGATGGAAGAGGGAGAAAATGCAGACATTTTCTTCAAGGGGAGAGGATAGACGATGACACAAAACATGACCGAGGGTGGAAAGTGCAAGTCAATATAAGCACACATTACGGAAATCGAACCGTCCGGTCTGCGATGAAGAAAATTCATTTCCATCGTTCCCCTTTTATAGCCATATATAGAAAATCGTTATTCCGATGGGAAAATAAGTTTAATGTATTCTTCAAGATAAAAATAGATTATTTTAGTTTCCTAAAGCGTAGTGTAAGCTAGAAACGATTATACTATTTATTGCACGATAATAATTAAACAATAAAATATGAAAATTGGATTGACATGAAAACATATGTTCTCTTGCGTCGCCATTTTCATTTAATCAGTTGTTCATTTAAAAAAATATTGTAACGCCCGTGCTCATCTTATAAATTGAGAGCTGTAAGTCGTCATACAAAGGTTTGCATCTAAATGAGCATCAAATAGAATATTGCTATTTAAAATAGGCTGCCGTCATCTATCATCCTTTATCTAAGCTCCATCTGAAGTTGAATTTCCATTTGGAAACAAAGCTACGTTCATTTTCAAATATGGCGCGACTCCCATGACGATTGCATCCATCCGACAAACGCAATTGGCATTTCCCGAAGCTTTTGTCTTCTTTTGTCGCCAACTCGGTCGTTAATTAAGCAATCCTTTAATTTATGTGAAAGGATGAAACTGAACTAAATGATACGGGGGTTTGTTTTTTAACAATTTTTAATTTATTCGATCCTTCAGAGTGATTTGTGGTCAGTCGTGTTTTTCCTCTATCGCCAGTGCTGGTCTCGTCGTAGGAATGCCTCGTTCTCCTCCACCTCTTCGAGACTCGGTTTTCTTCTTAGCGGTATGCACATCTTCTAAATGGGCCGACCGACCGACCGACGGATGGTCCCAACGACCATTGTACCCAAGAAGAGAGCAAGACCCAACAACAAAGGCCCAACTGCTCTTTGCTTCCTCCGCTCCCGACGGTCTCTCTTTTTTTCCCCTCTCTGACAGTCTCATTATATCCCTCGCTTCATCTTCCTTTCTTTTCTTACTCCTTTTTTTATACCCGCCCATTATATTCGTAACAAAGAGAAACGAGGGGCACTTCAGAAAAGAACAACATAAATATATGTATGGAGTAATTCGATAGCTTAAAATGTATTTAAATTAACTTTCTGCTTTCTCCTACGCCATTTGTAAATCAGCCATAATTTAACTTGATTCTATTCGTTAATATTTAACATAAAACTTTCATCTATAATATCAAACAATGAACAATTATTTACGATATGACACTTTTCGAAATTGAATTAGTTGTAATTGAGTATGTAATTCAGCGCAACATTATTTCTTCTTTTCAAACTATCCTTTTTATATATATATACACCTTACCTTACCACACATATCTTATATTATTAAATCCAAAGTGGAAAATATAATTAAACTAATTGCGCTACATGCTGCCAGCTCTAACGGAATCCGAACGCTGTTCAAATAATTCAACTTCGAACGATTATTATTATTAAATTATTATCCAGCTACAGATTGAGCTTATGAAATGAACAAGAAAGAAAATGAAAAAAAAACATAGAATGAACGATCGGTAATTGAAGCCAGAAATGTTCCCGTTTTTAGCCATCAATCACGAAATTTTCGTTTCGCCTTACATAGATAGATCGAACGATTGCCGCTAATTGCAAAGCGGCGATTTCTTTATTTGGTAGTCGAATAAATCCGGCGATTAATTGCAGCGCACCAAACGCACATTGAAATCGACAGTTTAATAAATTGACATATGTCCGATCGCTCGGAATATTGATATCGTCGCCGCGTTCATAGTTTCTTGTTGACAAATGATCAACGTAACGGGATTTCATAAAAACTTGGATAAAATCTCATTCGCAGCTACTTCGTATGTGATTGTAACCATGGTAATGTGATATGTGGCATTTGTCACACATGATTGAAATATGAATTTGACAGTCCGTGGAGTGTGTGCGTATTCTTGATGTGATTTCGTGTAAAATGATCTTCTAGAAAGTAAATGTGTGTGGTATGCCGTGAGGATTTGCCGTTTTGAATGCGAACGCCGTTTTGTCTCCTGTCAAAACACGACTTGACCGCCGACTGGTTTTATGGGTGGCCGCGAGAGGAGATCGCGTAAAAAGGAGGCGAGATATTGCGGGATGCCAGAAAGGCCAACTGCGATACCATACGAAGAGATAAACATCTGAAGGTAAGGCAAAACTCCTTCTCTCCTTTATCCTGCTGCTTGAAAATTACGACTGTACTTTCAACTTTTATTTTGCACAAGAAATAATAAAAAAATAAATTATTTGTTTTTACCATATAAACAATTGCATACAGAATAATATCGAACAATAATGACGAGACTTTATCGGTCACGCATGAAATGTCGTTCAATACATGTGGGATACATGTAGGTAACGTAACATTATTAATGATTGGACATGGAGAACACCATGCACTAGTGAGAACTAATATTTCGCTGCGCCCTTCTGCACTTACCATTAATAATCCATAAAACGGAATTAATGAAAGCCGTTTCCATACAAATCCCTAACCAATATTCTATTTTTATTCGCGCTGCGACGGCTACAAATTCCTCCGTAAAACCGCCATCATAAAAACACACAATTAAAGCTAAAACCGTCAATTTTGAACAAAGACATTATTAGTGATAGCTGTCAATATCATATTTGTTTGGAAAGTATGAGACTCGCAATAAAATAAATACAGAAAACAACAATTTGTAATTCAGCCATTTTGAATATAAATCTCTTTCGATGGATTTCCTTCTTGAAGAGTAACATGAAACTTATTTTGACCAAAGAAATAAATAAAGAACACGGTTGAAGGTGTCCCCTGCACAACAACAATATACAGGAAACGAAACAGAAGAACTGCGCGAAATCGCCTCCGGCACGAAAAACGTATATCAGTAAATAACGTTTCGTACGCGACGCGAAATTAATATCGCGAACCGCGTATTTTATTTATTGCATTTGGTCGCGCTTAATGCGTTTATTTATGACCGTTCCGTGATTTTAATTTATTTACCCGTACGTTACTTCATTATTTCACCTATACCTAACTGCAAAAGTTGCAATGCGCAGCAGAGAGAGAGCAGGGAATGCAGTTATCGCATGGATAAATCAAATCCGCGCGTCAATTTTCGAATTATAACAATCGAATAATCGAGTTTAAAATAAAATAATATTAAAATCGAATGAATCAATAGATTCGATTGTGGATATAATCTAATCAGGTTCAAATCAAATTAGGACCAAATCTATTTCAGGAAACATCAAATTAATAACAATTCGAATTGAGATTCGAATGTTGAATATTTAACGAAATACGAAAGTATTAATTGAATAAGATGTTATCTTTTTCTACACGCTAATAACTACAATTTCCACAAATATTTATATACAAAATAGAGAGTACCAGGAAATTAGATTTCTACATTTCATCATCACCTAAATTATTTATAAATAGAATTAGAAATGTCGACAAGCATAAAAGAGTATTATATTTGTTTATAAAATTTGGAAATGTATTGGAAAGTCGATGATTAACATTTTCAGATATTCCATTGACCGATTAATTAATTTCTTCGGGAATTCATAGGTATATATGTGTATATTTCTCTTTTAGGAATTCTTGGATGTCTAATAAAAAGGAGAAACTCACGAGCGATGCTTTCGATTTGATGACTTTTTCTTCGTCTTCCGACGTTCTTGGAACGGGCACAGATAGATAGATATCATTCGAATTAGCTTTTGGGTTTCATTTTACGAAACAATGGTTAGTTCAAGAGAGAAGGAGATGAGAAATTGATTACAATCTCTTTATTTACGTTCCTCCTGCTCGTTTCATCTCCGACCGATGGATACATTTGATTGCATCAATCACTAGACGTAATGGTAATTACAAAACATTCGATTTGTGTTCTTGAATTTTAATTTCGCAATGAAAAATGTATTTGAAAGAAAAAACAACTAACAACAATCAAACATAGCAAAACCCGTAATTGCGTAATAAACGAATTTGTCCGTTTCGCGAAGATAAATTTCGCTTTTGTGCTTTGCGCAATCAGAATGCCGCTGCAGACATTACCAAGTTACCTACCCACGCCACACGCTCAATCACCCAACTCCCATTATTGTACCATTTAACTACATTTTCACAATTCACTGACGATTTTTTTTATTCTTTTCTAGTCGACAGAATTTCTTTCTAATCGATCGATTAGTATCAATAAAACAAAGCGTAAATATTACGGAATATAGGATTCCGAGAGCTTTCTAACTCCGATCAACCGCGAAATCAGATTGAAATTTCTAATGGCCTCGACGATTTACGACCTTGCTTCCTCCAATCCCTTAATCCTCCCTGACACATGTCATATGTGTATATTAATGAAGACATGTGAATGCAACAGAGTTCGTTACAAAAACAATTGGTATTGTTCTTGTTTTAGCTTCATGTGAAAATTGATATGTACGAAGAGGTGGAATCAGAATCCGGGGTGTCCGTAGCGACAGTTCCGGACATGCCATTGTATGCTTTTAATTGCATTGTTGGAAACTTTGAAACTACTAATGTTCACTGTTCCATCCATCCGAGGAGAATCTTCGACAATTGCAGTTACACCACTTCAATTTAATGACCCCAATTGGGAGAAATGACGTGAGATTTTTGGAACCATCAAATTTGCCATTTGGAATACAGAATCATCGTACTCCAACTTTGATAATTACAGAGATTTTAGAACAATACAATTTTGATATTGAGAATTATACGTAAATATATCACTTTTTGTAATCTAATTACCTAAGTCAAAATAATAAATACACGATAAAATGTCAGATTATATGAAATAACAGCAACACTGCCATTTCGTAAATAGAAAACGAGATGTTATTTTTTTTAGCTTTCCGTTTATTTACGCAATAAACTACGGTATTTATTGAGGTTATGTCACACTTACTTTATTTATATACATGTGTGTTGTATTATTATTTTTTTCTACGTTGCAAAAGCCAAGCGCTTAATAGAGTTATTTGCCTCGCGATATTGCCTCGCCCCGCGGCCTTTTCGTTCCGCGTAAATTATTATGTTTCCACTAATTGGCATTAATTACGTGGAAAATTTTATTATTTGTAAATATTATGATGTATGCGATTTACATTACTTTCGCAGATCTACCGAACGTAATCCATTCGATTCCGATTTTCCGAGAAAAGTAGGTAAGAATTTTTTAACTTGAATTCCTGCGTTCTACACTTTGACAAATGGATAGGATAATGGGCGTGTTCACTTTAACCATTAATTATGTTTAAAATGGCGCGACAAAACAGAAGAATAGAAGTTTTAATATTTGTCTTTTAACAATAAAGAAAAGCGAGCCACGGCTGCGCCTTTTAATTTCCTATCGGAACATGACTTCATTAAATCTGCATGTCCACAGCTAAATTCTAGGCGGCAATACAAATATGATTCTCCCATTGTATTTTTACTTTTCATTGTCTCTTTGGAACGCTTTTCGAATCGTGGCAATGGAAGTCACGTCCATGCCGAGTTGTTCAACAGACGGAGGAAATGAAACGAGCAAAAGGTCATTGTCGTGGTCCTCCTCTGCACTCGAATCGAATATATAAAAGTATGAAAGAAATGAGCGTCGCGCATAATATCAAAGCAATGGAGGGAAATGTCAATCAGATGAGTTCTCATTTCTTTCTTTTTTCCTTCGTTCTTCTCTTCTTTTGGTGCGTTTGGTTTCCGCAGCGCGATTTAAATACAATGAGAGGACATTCTTCCTTAAGCAGATTTCTGAAGATAAAGAAAGAGGAGGACAAACGAAGAAAAACATGCGAACGGAGTTTATAAAAAAAACGGGGTAGCATGAATAATGCAAATTACGACATTATTGTGTCATCGATTCCGAAGCATAATTCTCAAGATGACAACAACGACGACAGAGGGAAGTGCAAGAAGGATAGAGAACAGGACGATTGAAATTTTCTTCCCCACGTCGCCTGCTGAATGCGATCGTAAACATCGTTTCACTCCCATTACCGGTTTGCAAAGCTTTAATTTACAACTTCTGGTGTTCAACGCATTTCGATCATTATTACGTTTCTTGCTGTGGAGCTCCGTATGAAAAACAAAAACTAAAAAGAAGCAAATCGAAAAAATAAATAATGCGTTCGCAACAGATGTTGCCAACACACAAATGCGGCGCAACTTACGTTGGCAACACTGTTTTGTAGGTAGTCGACGCCTGACGTGCGACGAGCCCTGGTCGAATTAGTTGTAATTTACGATTTTCCACGCGTTTCACACAAAATGAAAAAGTGGGCAAAAAAATACGATGTAAAACAATTTAAAAAATTGTATTCAGCGAAATTTATTATTAAAATTAGTCGCGCTATACGTTTTTTTCCTGTCTCTTTTACGTTGCTCAAAACTAGATTCACTCTCTTCCTGTTGTTTAATTTAATTACGGTTGTTTTCAATCTGAAATCAATTAACTTCGGTTAATGCTAATTCAACCTACTTTTAAATATATCCAACCAGTTGCGACAGTTCATAAATTGGATAATAAACTTAGGCAACAAACTTTTTTTTCTCTCATTCGATTATTGCTTATATAATTTACTTTTCTTTTCCCAAACTAATTTGTTTATTCTCTTACATTTTTCACGACAACTCTCAAATTAGATTATACAACTAACTACTTTTTTCAAACACCTGTCATTTGTCATCTTATAATGACAGATAACTTATCTATGTTTTTAATAAATTTCTTTATTAAGTTGGAATATACTTTAACCAAAGATTTTTTTTATTAGACACCTGTCACAGCTTTCTGACACTTATCGATAAAGAAACGAATACGTTCATCGCGTGTTTGCAGTATAACCCAAATAACTCAATCGGCTTGGACATTTCTATAAATTAATCTCGTTTTTATTGTCATAGAAATCAATTAACCAAGAAAAAGCGAGTCGATTTCATGCGGAACGATTACAATTAATCGTTTAGGATCAGATGCATTAAAGAAACGAATATTATTAATAATGACACAACTAAATCGAAAGAAATGTTTCAACGGCTCTGCGTTATTGTAATTTTTGTTGTTTTCAAGTTACTGAATCCACGATAGATGGAACTCACGCAGCGATAATTAGTGGTGGCCGCGGATAAATTATTATTACACATAATCTCTACCATCGATCACCTTCCACCATTAGAACCGATGAGCAAAATCACGAGATCATTATTTTCTGATCTCATCGAAACTGTACTTAATTTTATATCATTTTAACTTGATTGGGATTCTTTTAATTGAAAACGTTGATGTAATGAGGTTAGAATCGACAAGTACTGTAGTTTGAAAGCGTAACTGCACCTTCCGATCTACGGGTTTAACATTTCCGTAATTATTGAAGAAAGTGAAAGATGTAGTGACGGCTTTTTTATTTCGTTTGGCAGCCCCAGCAAAATCTTAATTTTAGCGAAGCGGAAGCGAGCACAATTTGCAACCGGAAATTGCGTCGCGTAGAAAAAATAATGGCAAAGTTGAGTCACACGAGAAAGTGCGACATATAGCGAAGCAACATAATTGATTAGAGATTGGAAACAAAATATTTTTAAATTATCTTACCAACCAGGAACTTGTCTTTTTCGTATTAAGAGAAAGTTGTCAAACTCACCTGAAACAAATTCAATTATTAATTAGATATATTATATTTACAATCTTTTATTTTTCTGTCAAATTTCGAAATAAGGCAACGCCATTGTCAGATGTTGAAACAAGTGAAACTAAATACCAATATCATTTTTCATAATTAGTTTTTTATTTTCGACTGCTTCAAGTTGTTTTTTTCTTTAATTAGGCGCTGACTGAGGTGAGAATTCGAGAATTACCCACGGCGCAACGTTTTGCGGCTTTGATAAATTGAATTCACCGATTGCGTCCATCCTCATCTTTTTATTCTTCCTTTTCCATTTGGATTTCGAGTCTAGTTCAGAACCCGTAATTTAATGGTCATACAAATCGTATTTGGGTTTGTAATCACTGCGGCAAAGCAGCGGAAGAAAGTAGGAAAGAAGAATGAAAAGAAATGAAACGCGTATTAAAATGTGGAAGTATAAATCATCGTTGGCCACAACGACGACGCGAATGGAATGGAACAAGATCTCTTTACCATAACCCGTTTTCCGAAGATCCTGGCTAGAAAAGTCCTCTCCATCCCCCGTTTGTAACGCCGGGGCAAACGAGACTCCTTCCTTAATTTAAATAAATCGAAATTTAATTAACCGTCGGCATCCCGCCGATGATTTTATTAACAATTGTTTACGAAATATCTCAATAAAACCGATGGATTGGCAGATTCTTGTTGCGCGAAATCCCCGACTAATTTATCGGCATCGAGGGGGCTCTGAGGTACTTGCATTATCAAGGAATTGGATTGTTGAAATCAAGTGAGGAAGTTTTTCCCCGTCGAAGGGTCCTGAGTTGGTCCTCCTAATTCTGCAACCCCAACTTCGGCATAACTGGAGTTCGGAATTGGCTTCATTAAATTTCACCCTCCTCTGCCTATTTATTGTTGGGGAGGAGAAGAAGGATGTGCAGACCATACAGATCCATCCAGAGAGTTCAGTAAACCGAACGTATTCTATTCCTGCAACGCGAATATTTTCGACCGACTTTTATGAGCTCTCTTCTCTCGACGGTATTACCGAACACCCGCAAATCGTCTCGAAATAAAATCAATCTTAAATTATTCAAAACCACCGTAACATTCTGCGTTTACGTAACTACACAAATATGTTTCGTTTGTCAACATAAAAAACCTTATCAATAGTCACTTATTAGTTTGTATTCCTGATTGTCATTTATAACACCTGATTGTCATAACACCAATAAAACAGGAGGAATGTGAGGAGAGGTAAGCACCATTTGGGAGCAGAAATGGAACAGTAAGAATAATTTAAAAAAAGCATGAAAGCCCTTCATTATATTAGCACAAATGAATTGTTCAAAATACGAAAAAATAGAACAAAAAAAATCGATATTAGTGAGCTGTGGGTGACAAATGGCGATGTATATAATTGCCGCCGTTGCCTTTTTATCACGTGCATTTTAACACGTTTCAAGCAAGGCGAGAGCTGCGAAATGGAAATTTTGACGTGCCTTAATGGCGGCAATTTTTCCTCCTATTGTTGCGCGCCGACCGAGCGGATTTGCGCAATCCGAACCATAAATTTTCGCTCGTACAATGACAAGACTCGCATGAAATATCGCGCGCAGCATAAATCCGAACGCAGATTAAGATTTTCCCTGCACCTAATTCCCTGCCGGACAATAAAGTAATCACGAATGTATATACCGGCGCATACATTTCCAGTCGATGACAGCTGAGAATGTCACAACAAATTGCGTATTTATTGCCAACATTACAGATACACGCGCGTTGCCAACAGCGAAAATTATTAAGTGGATGCACGAGAGGAAAAGGATAACGAAAGATACGAAAAAAGAGTTGAAAATTGGAAGCTGTCAAAATTAATAGAAACTTTTATGGTTGTAAATCAATCTTCGGATGGAATTGAATTATCGATTGCGTATGCATTATGCATGAGAGACCAGTAATCGAATATTACCGAATCTATTAATCAGCGCGCGCTCTTAGCTGGAATTAATCTATCCACACCTCGGACGGCCGTTAATTTGTTAAGAGAGAAACGAGAAGAAAAAAGAAATCCCGAAGATCGGAAGGTGTTGTATGATCGGGAAAAAAATGCAGTGGAACTGAAATAAATGATGGACGTTTCCATTAGCGACGGGTGTATTTCTGACGCATGTGATAGGCGGATTAAATTAGTTCTGAGGAATAATAATTAAAACCGGCGAATAACTCGCTTTTACGGAATTAAATTTAGTGATTTACGACGCGTTTAACATGTTCCCATGTGGCATCGCAAATATTAAGATTTTCCTTTTTACTTTTGCATTTTTTTTTTCTCGGGAACTATGCAAAATTTTGATCCTTCGACTCGGGTTTTAATCTAATCCGGAGTTAATTAATGTTTTCGTGGTATAAAAGAGAATAATGTCGAGCATCCAGAGAGAGCGACTCTTGTCTAAGTGCATGCGGGGAGAATCCACTGGGAGGTGAAAGACGAGAAGGAGGAGGATAACCGGTTCGCCGAGATTCATATACTGGTTTATTACATGCATGTATCTATATAATATAATGCGAACGATATTAATGCGACCGAGGGGAAATATTATTGGTCTCTCCTCCATACCACCATATCTTTCTCTCCTTCTTTTCGGTTTTTCCCTCTTGCAGAATTTGTCCGTTGCGTAATCGACAGCCATTTATCGTACAATAAGGAACAATAAGGCAATTCAATTCACGGCTACATGGGCATAGCATGCAGTTTGTTTGACGTTGCTTAGCAACCAGATACAAAACAACGGGTAGATGTTGGTTCTCTTGACGAACTGCTATAGAAACCGAATCGAACGACCATATTACCGTTGTGGACGTACAACACCAAATTGCCTTTTTCAGACACTAATCTTCATGATTAACCAGTCTACAAAATTAGAATAATTTGATTTCGAGAGAATTGAATTTAATTTTTAACAAGCGAATGGTACTGCAAAAAAGTATTTATAAATATGCGAGTTATCACAGTAAATTTTTGATGGAGACTAGACTCTGCATCTCCCCGAATAAAGAAAACGAAAATGAATTAAACTAAAGAATAATTGTTGCCAGCTTAAAGTTTACGATGATACTGCTTTAAGACTTCCATTAAATTCAGCGTGCAATTAAACGTTAACTCGAACATGGAAATACTGGTCAAAGTTTAATGGACAAGATAAATATAGCAGTTATTCTAAGCGTAGAAAAAGTGATACAGCTATCTTGGTTTATAAATGATACTATTTTAATTAAAAGTAGTATTAGAAGTTAAGATTACCATATAATATCTCGTCAAGTTGAAGCGGTGCTGTTGGTTTCCTTTGAAAGCCGAAGCTTTGTGTCTATTTAGAGTGAGGTGTATCACGGTAACGTGAGAAATCTGAATCCGATCAATAGATTCTATTGATATCAGGTGTGGAGAGGATTCTTTATACCTGTCGTGGTGGTACCGGGGTAGATTTTGGTGGAACTACTGACAGGTGTCAGGAAGACCGGCGTTGCCGTGTCCTCGAGAAAAGTGGATTGTTTGAGATGAATTATATTAATAGTTTGTGTGCAAGTGCGTGTAAAGCGGGCAAGACGGGAAAAAACTGCGAGCGACGTAAGTGGTTTTGGCTTCGTGGAAGAGAACCTCGCGATGGCAATTAGCTCGAAGTATGTAATAAAGTATCATTTGGAGTAGTATGTTGGCGACAGTGTCTGGTTGGTGGCTTGGTGTGGTCACCGTATGGATGGATGCAGCATGCGGAGCTCGCGTTGAATACAAATTGCCAAGTTCTTCAAAAGCCGCCCTTTCCATTCCTCCTCCTCATTTTACCTTTTCCATCCTTTATTAGAAAATTAATTAAGGAAAGAAAATAAGAAATAAACGATGCCAAACGACCGTGGTTAAATGTTCCGCTTTTCTACCTGATCTCCCACTCCCAGGTATACAAACCGATAAATATTAAACACAAAAGAGGCGAGTTCTCCCCCCGAGAAAATAGGAATACTCCATTTTTCCGTCAAGGAATTGTGCCGTTGATTGGATTCCTTTGTGACGGATCGAAACATGAAGAAAAAATAATAGAAATGGTGCATATAACCTGTATCTTGTCGATTAGGTTGTGATCTCTAACGAGAACTGACATGTTCATTGGGCTTCTCGTTCAAGAAAATTGGAATGAGAAGCGCGCTTATGCAAATCGGGCCTTATTAATCACCGCAGCTAAATATTATTATACCATTCCGGACCTCGCAGTCGTACGACTACTAATAATTAATTACTTGTATTCATCGATCCATTTGCCTGATGAGAAATACAAATACCGCAAAAACTGGAAGTATATGTGTCTGGGTGTAACAACAATCCTGCCAAAATAAGAATAACTCGACTTAACTATGTCTACTATAAATTGTATGTAATTTCGCTGCGTTACTAATAAGTATAATGAGCTACCGGAGCCGCAGCATTCGGACACGGCTTAGTTGGCGTTGCTGCTCCTAGCCTTCATTTTTTTGTACCTCTCTCGTTCATTTCATTTGCTTCCTCGCATCTGTGATTGTTCGAATTTCTTCTTATCTCGAAGTGCATTCAATTAAGCCCACGGAACCCAGCAATTAGGAGCAATTTCGTTTCCCATCAGAAATATGATACGAATAAGCAGATTAAAATTATTCTATTTTCTCTCTCTCCACTTTTGCTACATTGCAATACTTATCTATTACGTTCACCTGAAATATCAACGACGGTTTTGTAATTATTTTAAAAAACAAACTAATTCCATATTCTTTTGGTATAATTGCCAGTTAGCAATCGAGGCGTCGTTGTCAGATCTGATGCCATAATGAAGTGCTTTCAGAGAAAGAACAGAACTTTTCCAAGTCGGGGTTATGTGTCATGAGTACCCCAGTGTTTGCAGAAGATAGAAAAGGCATTCAAGTGTTATCTGGGCTTTATCTCCGACTGCGAGATGAGTGAGAGCTTATCGCGCTCGTCGGTCCCTTTGAAGCGGTCTGCCCTTTTTTAATGAATGCAGCGAGTAACGAGAAGAACTGCATGTGAGAGTGTGTTTGTGCATCCTACATACAATTTTCCCCAGCAGCATCCCAATTTCATTTGAGCTCCTCGAACCGAGAGCAACGAGAATTTAGCGCGCGTCTACCGTACGCAATTTAACAGTAAAATTAACAGTTCCTCTACGTCGTATAACTATCATCATTATTACACTATTCCAACAGATAAATTATCTTTAAACAAAACAGTAACATTTATATTCAAAAGATTTTACGATCGCTACGAACAATGACAGGTGTTCACGACAGGTACTCTCTTTTTGACAGGTGTTATAAATGACGAAATATAACATTTTCCAAAACAATTTTATTGAAACAGTATCACGCCGAGAAGAGGGAATTCGCCGTTTGATGTGTTTGACAGCTGTTTTATTCGGACAGATGACGGATATCTGAATCGGTTTCGGTGTGCCGCAGCATTGCGGCCGTTCCATTTGAATAATGCGAAATCGAGCGGCGTTTCTCGACTGAATTTTTATGGAGTACTGCTCGCAATGACGGCTTTGTTAACCCCAATTCGGTGCAATAACTCCTCTAATTCCACACAGTATAATTCTCATAAATCCTAATTCGATTAGAAACGAAAAACTTATTAGGAATCACGACCAAAGATTGACAGAAAGTGACAAGAAACACGTCAAAAAAATTATTGAAAAACTTGTTGGTCTGATAAAGAAACTGAATGAATGAACTAAATGAATTAATAGTTTGTCTCGTTTGTTCCATATTTTCCGCGGATTAAATATACGGTTCGGTTCGTTTGTTCGCGTTCATTTTTGTAACTCCGCTGTCGACGCAGCAATTCGACACTAATTCCTTGGAGTATCATTAAAAATATATTACACACACGTGGACACGGCTGTTACTTTTTTCTACATGCTATTTTCTTCGCTCTTAATCTCCTGTGCACACACAAACATACTTTTTATTTCTAAATTAAAAACATTCTTCGAGAAAATTACGTTTCCGTGTCACATTCAGAGACACCCAATTATCGCTCAGGTAAACTTTTAGAGGCGGTTACCGATTGCACAAGAGTAAATTTATCGACCTCATGAAACATGACCAAAATTGCGAAGCGATTCAGGAGATGGAAAGGGTGTTACGGACCGCCAGATTTATTCGCAAGTATAAATTTTAAGTTTTTTCTTTTGTTAGAACGATCGTTTCATTCTATGGACTAGAGATATTAATTAGCGCAAGCGGTGTAGACGGAGGAG
This sequence comes from Nicrophorus vespilloides, assembly GCF_001412225.1. Classification (NCBI taxonomy): domain Eukaryota; kingdom Metazoa; phylum Arthropoda; class Insecta; order Coleoptera; family Silphidae; genus Nicrophorus; species Nicrophorus vespilloides. The sequence continues at coordinate 111,993 of NW_017096643.1, forward strand.
AAAGAAAGAGACTGGAGAGCGGCTGGAAGAATTCGATGCTGTAAAAGGTAAATCACGTTCACGGATTGACAGGAGTTATGAGGGCCGAGGCCGGGGTCGAGTTCAAAGAAGTTCTTGAACCCACCACAGGGATTTCCTTTTTGTTGTTCTCTGTTGCTGCCGTCGTTGTTGTTGGTTGTAGTTGTGGTACTGCAAGATGCGAGGCACACGAAGCGCACATTTCCATTTTCCCTTTACGAGACGAAACATTTGCGAATTTACATCGCAAACGAACTTGCAACAGGGCGATTTTTATGTCTCGATTTCTTGTTTCATTCTTTGTTTGCTTGTACCATGGAAACGGAATGGAAGAAATACAAATGGATGAAGAGGAAGGAGACAAGGCTGTTTTGTTTCGGGGGTCATCCGTGAAGTCGAGTCACGACTTTCCATCGCCGCCCGCGCTTTCTCGTATATTCGCCCACGCGGGATCACCGGGACGCCTCATAAATTAAACCGGGTAACAAACAAACACACACACACACACACCGACGGGAATCATTAATTACGGTCGAACGCGAGAGGCAACAGCGGCAACAACAACAGATCCAACAACATCCGTTTTACTATACTCTCCACGGACGCGACGTTTGTTTTCCATGGGTTGGTAACAACTACAAAAATCTAACTTTGACGACGCCATCTTGCAATACGCCATTAGCGTGCACATTCACCCAAAGTTACGTTGCAATTAAATACATTCATATTTCTAGATTTGGGATCTGCTGCGTCTTCTGCGTTAATTAGTTAATGTATCATTACATAATTGTAATAAAACGCGTACATAATGGACTCTGACTATACGTTACACGCGACGACCCAATTACACTCATGTGCTCATGCCGTGAACAACAATACAAAAATATAATAGCGAATGCACTTTGTTTTATTAAAATTCCTTAAAACATTCCCAATCCCAATTTAACAATTGTTTTAAACAATTTACAAATAATGGTAATCTATTTTTATTAGAATAGAAAAAAAAGACGATTTACTAAAGTAAAAAGTCTCGACATCAAACATTAGTTATACAGAGACAAACACCTGATAAATACAAATATTTATACTGTATTAACAAGTGTTGCTTAAGTAACAGCGGTCTTAACTAAATGGATGGACAAACATTACTTAATTTTGATGGTGAAAATATGGACAGGCCGAGGCAGTTCATTTCAAAATGTATCAATTAATATGCAATATTTACATAATTGGTGTTACCAAATCTGATATACAACTCACTAATTACCATAACATGAAAAATAGTATCACTAATTGATAGTAAATCGACAGTAATAATAATTAATAACAATCAAACTCAAGACACAGGAAAAAAGCTACGAAAACTATACAAAAATCAACATGTGTTTACAATCAAGCAACAATAAGCAGGTGTAAAAGATGTGCAGGTGTATACCCGTATGAACAGGATCGGCCCTTAGATTATGAAACAAGTTATTAAAGTATCTAAACTTTAAGAATAACACAGATTTAGATATTTTGTCTTCATTTTTGGGCTTTAATTTTTGTCTTCTTTTTTTCCGCTCCCCGATTTCTCTTAAATAAGCAATTTATATGCAACCGTAATAATAAGTTTCGATGCTGCGAGCGTAAATTTTTACTACAAATATATTCTATTCAATTTCAACACGTTTGAATACAAATGCCGTTGCGGAGAGAGAAAGAAAGAGTTGAACGTAGAAGAGCGGAGCAGAGAAGAGGAGATTCATATCCTCGACTCCCTCCCATTCTTTCCTTCTTCTATTTTCGTCATTCCAAGGTTATTAAACTAGTTCTGAGACATTACACACGAGATTTCCTGGGTTATACTTCAAGTGATAACCATCTCAACAACGAGCGTTTAAGAACGAAAATTTAGTGACATCACTAAAACGACAATTATTTAAATATCCCCCTACTACTTCTCTATATCTCCTGCTTCATAACATAACTTCCTCTACACTATTTCATGATGCTACGAAAATGATGCAGATTACGCTTCAGAATTGGTTTTCATTTTGATTTCTTTTTTAAATTCTTACATGAATTTAAAACTGACACACATCAACAGTGTTTTTGAATATGGCTTTCTGTCGTGCTCGAGACTTGTTTATACAGTCGGCCGCAATCACGTTAATTAATGCTAATGATTTGCGTTGCGAAGAAGGTTAAAAGGTTAAGTGAGGGTTAAATATTTACAACAAGCCAATTACGAGCTACGCTTTAAATGAGCGCCGCCGCAAATATAATAGGAGTATGATAAAATAGTACACACAATATTTTAGTATGTTTTCTCGCAATTATCTATCGACTATAATGTTAAGATTTTTACTCTTCTGAATCTATAATACCGTCAGTCTAGTATATAAAGTATTAAGGGATATAATATAAACCACAGATAAAACACTTTTAACTGCCATCACATAAAACTGTCAAATAGTTACGTTCTTTATTAATAATCCATTCTTTATGCATGATATGCATAATATTCTTTCTCTCTCTTTTTTTTGGGATTACTTTGGTAGAACTTAATTCCGGATTATGGTTTTTAATAAAGCCATTTTCGGAGAATTTATGAGACATCATTTTCCCCTCTTATTTCGAGAGGTGGAAAGAGAATGGAAATAAAAAGAGGATTTTACGGACCGCAGTATCAGAAATATAAATATTACTACATTCGAGTGGACGTAAGTTTATAGATTCATGCGACGTGCTGTTTTCGTTTCTTTCGCTTAATTCTCGTTTTTTTTATTATATTTTTTTAATGGACCACCGACGTCGGTTTATATAAACAACTAAATTATCTCGCGTGCCGTAGCCGTCACCTTTCAAGTTCAACTACAAACTATTATTACCGCTCTCTCAGATAAGTAAAAAAGAACTTCCAATACTTTGATATTTTGAGGTTTTTGTATTCAAATTTAAGTAATGTCAGAAATGTTCTGCGTTGGGCAACATTTTAACAACATAGTTATTAATTGTATTATCGATGTATTATCCTGCATATTCTGAACTTTTAGTTGATTTTAATCTTCGGTCACGAAAATTGTAAATGTACAATTAAGAAGTGATAGGTTTATAACTTTAAAGTTCAGTGATAATTTGCAGCTGTCATTATTGACGTTTCCAGCATAACAGAAATTGACATGACAAAAACGTAACAACAGTTACTGATCAATAAAAATGCTAATTATTCTAGATGAATTAGTTAAAATGAACGAGTTTAAAAGTAACATATAATTAATATCAATTTACCGACTTATAATTTGTATCATGCAGAGGGGGGAAAGAACCCTATTGAATGCATGACGACATTCGAGCATTACTCATATATGTACTACACACATGTTTGTCATTTTATCGGAAACAATCATTCCTCAATTCGCAACTTCGAAGAATACTCTTGCGAATCTTTGTGATAATAACGTACAATTACAAAAGTTATAAAACTATCCATTCCATGATTATCGCAGGAAATGACATAATCCATGGCGACTTCGTTTTGCGATCGAATGCAAATTATTTATATCATAAATATAGAAAACGTACAATATGGTAATGGAATGCAATTAGTAAATAATGCATATTATTTATTGCACACTCGGAAATACGAACTAATTCAATCAATTCAATGGATTAAAATGTAATTAATCTCCCGGGCGAGTAGAAATTTGTCTCACCTGGTGTTCAGCAAATGGTGTGCTTTGTGCGTCTTTTTATTACTTTTTTTTAAATTTTGTATCGTGCAGTTTCGGCGCGCCTTTAAAATCGCAAACCGTTATTATTTCGTCTCATGCGGCCGTGTATGACCAAATATTTATGTAATTTATGTAACATTAATTAAAAGTTTTAAGAATACCGTGTATACTTTGCGTGCCCGCAGTTCGTAAATCACAGACACGTTAAATTTGGCTGGCCGATTTTATCGGAATCGATTCAGAGCCAGTGTTTTTAGATGTTTCTGCTACTTATCTAACAATAATTAAAATATTCTGCAATGATTATCAATCGAAATTAACACCTGGATTATTTTTCGATACGTTACGCAGATGTGTCAATATTTTATCATTAGTTATTTCATTTTTTTGTACCTCGACTGATTTCTTAAGATTATCGCAAGGGTTAGGGTCTTAATTTGTCATATACCTGATGTCAGTGGAACAATGCATGTTTGAGTAATTCAATTATCGACGGTTGATTGATAATACCCGACGGTGGTTATTTTTTTTGTTTGGTTTGCCGACGTCGGGTAATTATTATTCGTATCGTAATTCGATGGAAAGTAATTAAGGTAATGGTAATTGAGATTTCACAATTACTGGACGGTTCACCAATTCACCATCAATCATAGGCGGCGGTTAACAGACAGAAGATACGCGAAACAAAAGAAAATGTGGCGTCGACGGTGGCAATTTGCCTTTTGCGTGCTTACCTTCAACTTTGCCCATGGCGAGAATGGTTATGGTCTTTATAGCTGGTACGGCCCACGCCGCCAAATGGAAGTACTGGGAATTGGCCTCGATGGCCTCGTGACCCCACTTGAGGCCCGCAGCAAGGAACCACGTGAGGGTCAGGACGACCCACCAGATGCTGCTGGCCATGCTGAAGAAGTACAGGACCATGAAGAGGATAGTGCAGAGCTCGTACTTGGTGCCCTGCGTAATCGTGCTGACCGTCTGTACTCCGGATTTGGGCATGGAGAACGCCTCCCGACATGACACCGAGTCCTCGGCAATGAAACCGAACACGTAGGCCAGTGCGACCATCAGATAGCAGACGGATAGGAAGATGATCGGTCGTTCCGGGTACCGAAAGCGGTCGGTATCGATGAGGAAGGTGCAGACGGTAAAGAGACAGCTGGCGGAGCACAGAAGGGCCCAGGTACCAATCCATACGCGCGAGAATTTTCTCTCGTTCTCGCTGAAGAACATCATGTGGCACGGAGCTCCGCAGTCCTTCTCCACCTTGTCGCCCACCTTCAAGGAATACTCCAGAATCTTAGGTACTTTGAACTGAACTGGACAGACGAATCCGAAGTCCCGTCCGCCGAACTCCCTGAAGGGCTGTTTCTTGTTTGGCTGGAAGCTGATAGGACCCAGAGGGTATCGACCCTTCGGGCTCGGCGTCGTGGCATCTGCGGCAGCCACAGCCGTCTTATTTTCACCTACACACATTTCGCCATCGATGTCCTGACCTTGCGGAAATTTGGCGCAGTCCAGATTCTCCGGCCATTCGATTCCGAACTTGGACATGATGTTTTCGCAGCCGTTCTTTGCCGATAAACATAGTGATCTGCACGGCGGCAAAGGCCTATCCAGAATGGTGCAGACAGGCACATACACAGAACAGAGGAATAGCTGCACGTAAGGACTGCAACGGATCTTCACCAACGGAAAGTATTGGTGCACCTCCATACCGGCATCTTCTTGCTTCTGGTGGTTCAGCAGATTCGGCATTATCGTCGTGTTGTACTGGATGTCAAGGCAGACCGGCACCGTGATCGGCTGGCACTTATTGTGCGACGGCAGGGTGTCATCATCTGACTCGGAGATGCGGGACATCATCATGCTATTATGATCCGATGAAACATGGGACACGAAAAAAATGCACAAAAGTAGCGACGACGTACGCCACATCGCCATTTCGAGAATAACAAAACTGAGAACAACAAACACAATCGATCACTTAAACTTTAACACGAAATCCCATACTGGAACGGTAATATATGTAACAAACCGATACGAAAGATGGAATCAAAATAAATCGGAACAGGGGGTGAGAGAACCGAAAAACGAAAAGGCACAAAAAAAACTGAGGACGAAAACGCGCGTACTATCACATCAATACCTAAGAGCCGACTGGTTTGGTATAATAAGCGGCGCACCGACGCCAACCCTCGAGAATCCTTCGGATGTCTTCGGCGCTCTTCGAACTTCCCTCGCCATCCGGATTAACCAATTTGAAAATCTAATAGATATATATGTTACATACTTGATTGCATTCTCCAAGTATGTATGTACCTTTTGCTATTCCAAATCAAGTTATAGTCAATATTTACCTGCCAACATAATAATAATAATCTTGGAAATTAAAGAACTATCTACTTTAGTTACACATCCAATATTCCCGGCATCTCGAATACCTAATTAACGAGGTATCAATAACATACGACAACTTATTAAATTAATTAATATAATAACATATCAACTAGGCAACCGCCATATCATTTAAGTATATGTACAGACAATAGCTTAATAATAAACATGTAAAATAATATTGAACCTATGTAAGTTGAAATTATTAATTCAATAATAATAATAATCATAATAATTTCTGTTTGCAATTTGATTGTTTCGACGCCATTGCAAAATTCGAAATTCACCAATAGGAGCGTCACGATCTAATAATTAATACTGAGTATAAAACGCAAAATGAATAATAATAATGAATAATTTAATAATAATAATCAATCAACTAAATTTAAATTGGTTTTACCAAACAAATTGCTATTTATGCTTTAAATTTGTTATAATTTAAAATTGAATTTAAAATAGATTATTTAAAATAATGAATTAATTGTAACTGTTCCGTGAAAGAAATAAATGCAATTAGATTTGATTAGATTCACTTGATGCAACACTACGCGACATCTGTAGCGGAAACACAGAAATTGTAACGAAGGGCCGATCTTCGTCAATGAGTTTGTAGCGATGTGTGTGTGGCGTGTGCAGTGTGCTATACATTGTAAATATGTTTGTCGATAGTTAACTGTGTAAGTGGAGTGTTAAACGATAAGGGAATGTGGATAATGCAAGATAATAGCTCCATTTTATTATGAATTGATGTCAGGTGATTTAATCAAACAGGTAACATAAGAAAACTAAATAAAAACATAAATAAACAATGGATTTGCTTCAGTTTTTAGGATGCACCTGCAGAAGGCCCAGCTTATTGGGCTCTCCTTTCTTATAGCATGTTTAGGCCTTATGCTTGTATCCGAGACATGTCTGGCCATCATTCTGGCCACCCTGTTGACTGCCATATCTGTGGTGCTTGGGATTTGGTTTGTAATTTGGGTGCACATCCTGCTCTCTTTGAATCATAAGACTGGCTCACATATTGAACATGTCCAGAAGGAGATGAATCTATTTCGCAGCAAACTCATGGTATGGCTTTTTGAATGTGTGTAAACTGGATAACTGTAATATTGAAAGCCTTATTTGGATTTCAGTATGATGGTGGGTCTACAACCAAATCGAATCAGGACCATCTGCCTGTCATCTTGGGCAGAACTATTGACAATGTCCTTCAACAGCTGATTGACAATTTTATCAGAGATTTCATTGCATTCTATTTGAACCAATACACTTATGGAATATCCAAATTATCTGATAACATCAAGTATGAATGTTTTATCAATTTATGAATGTGGATTAGAGTAAAGCGTTGACAGTAATTAATTAGATGTAGCTAATATTATTGGTCTAGTTTTCTGCTTTTTAAATTGAACGGAAATTTTTAATTTACATTATGTTTATTTAGGGAGGATATGTGGGGTGCAATACAGAACCTTCATGATCGTCTTTCCCGAATGGATCACGTAACTTTGATCGCATGCGATATGATCACAAAGATCGAGATGCACTTTGAAAGGATTCGCGAGGCCAAGACTCTAGTGTAAATGCTTCTCATTGAAATATTTTTCGAGTGGCCCTAAAACAGTCGTCGTGTTTCAGGGCTGAAAGTAACCATCAACCATTATTTAAGGTATCTCCGTTCCTGATGTCGCAGGATCACGAACTGAACTACTTGCGTCAGATTTCTGAGCTATTCATAATGTTTCTGCTGCCAAGAAGCTATTCCCTGCCACCTGCCAAATACTTCCTTAGAGAAATCTTAGCCTGTCGAGGTAATAACTTAAATGTACGATTTAATTAATATAAATCAATTGATTTCAGTGCTATACACTTTGGTAAACAACATAACCGATCCGGATTTCTTCAATCAGTACGTGATCGTGTACATAGAGTCGCAGAAGGTGGCCAATTTGATGCACAGAAAGACGTTCGAGTATGCCAATACGTTTGAGGAATTTCTGAAGATCATCCAAAAGACTGACGATTTGGAAATCTTAAAGAGATTCCGATACGATATCGTCACGAAGATCATGCAGGCGACGACGTTACAAAACATGAAGCGCGCTAAAGGTATCGATCCCGATAACGACAAGAGCGGCATTAATAAATCTGAGATCAACGAGGCGAAGAAGTTGAAGAGATACTTGGATCAACTGCAGTCCGCGAAGAAGGAATGCGAGAAGCGGTTAATGGATCTGGGTTGGGACGCTGGCGTGCAGCATCACATTTTACCTTTGAACTCGATTTTAGACCACATATTGGGACGTAGATATTTGGCCAATTTCCTAGAGACGATGGCCAGCCAGGGTTTGGTCGGATATTGGACGGCGGTGGAGGATCTGAGAGTGGCGCATCGCAAGAATTGGCATCAGGTCGGCGCCGAGATCTTCTACACGTTCATACGAAATCCGCAGGCGGAAATCAAGGTGGATAAAACGACAAGGAAACGAATGGAAGCGTTTCTGTTGGGCGACAAAGGTCCGGAGGTTTTCTACGAGGTGCAGCAGCAGGTTATCAAACTATTGGAGGACAAGTATTATCAGCCGTTCATAAACAGCAGGTACTACAATGAGATGATTGCGGCTATTGATTGCGACGAAGGCGTCACCGAGGTTGACTCCAAGGGCAGCTCGGAGGATCGCCAGAACTCGGCGGATTTGGAGAACAATCTACACGTGGGCGAGCATTCTAATTATGCGCGACGAAAGCTGAACCAATTGCAGGAGAAGCTAAACAACAAAACTCAGGCGCTGCATGCTCTTCAGTCTTCTCTGAAACCAGAATCACGGGTGCTAAAAATGTTGGAGAAGGAGGTGGAGTGGTTGCAGGGGGAGAAGAGGCAGTTGGAAGCGCATTTGACTAGAACCGAAATTTGGGGCGAGAATTTGGGAAAATGGAGGGCAATAGTGCAAAGCGCCGAGGTATTTATAAAGACCATTTATAGATTGAATTGCTATTAGTTATGATTATTTATGAAGGTACCCGATGAAAAGGAACCCCCGCAATTTGTGATTGTAGTCCATATGATGGAATCTGATACGGGGAACGAAGAGCAAAAGAGTAGCGGATGGGTCGTGTCGAGGACTTTAACACAGTTTCAAGAGTTGCACAGGAAGTTACGACCACTCTGCTCGGATGTAAAGGGTCTGGAACTGCCATCGCAGACTTTCAAGTTTCTTTTTGGAAAATCTGATAGAAACAGCCTGGACAAGGCCAAGTTGCAAATACAAAAGTACCTGGAGGTATTTCAGATTTTCATTCTACATTTTTATACTGCGAGCATAATTAAATATTGGATTTTCAGTTCATTTTGGAAGATGACAGATTGAATCAGAGCGAGGCCATATATTCTTTCCTCAGTCCGAGCTCGGAACATCTCAAGCACACAGCGCCGTCCACGAAGAAATCTAAATTCTCATTTTCGACTTTATTCAAAAGGTAGTGGCTCCCTAGTTATTGAGTTCAAAAATTAATTTGAGTTTCGTTTTCAGTAACAATGATGCGAACGTCAAAGAGTTGAATCTGATCCGGGATAGCGAGGAGGAAGACATATCACAGTATTTAGATGCGCCTGGCAGTAGCGAGCAGTCGGATGGGTATAAGATGAATGGCCATTCCAAATTGGGTATAGAGGATTCCAAAGATACCATAGCTGAACCTCTGTACTCTCTGATGAGCGAGATATTCGATATGCGCGGTCTATTTAAGTATCTACGGAAAACGCTGATCGCGTTTGTTCAGATCACATACGGCAGGACGATTAATCGACAGATTTACGACTCGATCACCTGGTGCTTTTCGGAGAAGATGCTTCACTATTACATTACGCTGATGACGAAGAGCTTTTGGCCGCAGGGAGAGCTCGCACCAAAATCACCGGAAAGGGGTGAACTAGAGCGAAAAGTGACGGCGAACGAAGCCCGAAAGCTGTTTGTCAGCAACGTCCCCGAAGTGCTGGTAACATTGGTCGGGGCAAGTGCGGCTCGGAACGGAGCCAGAAAAGTCTTCGACACCTTGCAAAATAAAAAGATGAACAAGCAGCTGTTTTACGTAAGTTTTACATTCGTGGAGCAAATCAATCAATGAAATATCAAATATAATCGGTTGATTGATATTTCAGGAATTGTTCGAGGTGTTCACAATTAGGGCGTTTCCAGAATTAAATATCGAGCAGCGCTCATAAAGAACTTCGAGACCAAATTATTAAAAAATCATCAAAGAAAATACAGGAATATACAAACCTCTGCCAAAGATTTTCACCGAGCTTCAATTAACGACGATTTGAGTAAGTTAATTAGTTTTAAACATTGACAAAACACAACAATGCTACTTATATCAATACATACAACATAATACTTATTTAAGTGCCATTCGCCTCTTTAAAAATGTTCGCTGTGCTGCAATATACTAAACAAAATAATATGCAATTAGTGCAGAATTCCAGTGATATATTTTTTAGAAAAAAAAAAACAAAATGAAATAGTAAATATGATTGACATTCGATATTTCATGGTGCGTGATATTATCAAAATCTATTTTGTATACTTTTTATTATTTTCTACATATCTTTTTTGTAATTTTGTTATTTATTCTTTTATGTTTTTGAAAGAAATCAAACACCTTACTATGTATGTAATTAAGATGAACAAATAACCCGATTGATATTAATGTAATACCGTGCAACACAGATTTTAATCGAACAAGAGAAAATAAACATATTTATTTCTGAAAATATAAAAAGAAAATTTATTGAAATCTTGATCCACGTTCCTTTAATACCTAATTCAAATTGCGTTGTGTATCTGAAAATGTAAGTTTTGAAATCCTTTGCGGTCCTATTTTATTTTCACTAGAATGCTCAGTAGGTCCAATTATATAGTAGTAGTGCGACGATGCAGACTACTATCGGTATGGTATGATGTCATACCAGTAAATAATAATAAGGTTAATTTTAGCAATTTTAATGTAGCCCCGACATAGGACCGCAAAGGGTTAATAAGGGAGAATGAACACAAAAGTAATAAAAGTCAATATGGATAAACATTTAAAATACATTGTTTATTTAAAGTAGGCGCCAAGTCAAAGGCTGGTTATCTTTGGCGCCACATTCATATATATATATAATCTATATTTCATCTTCGAGTTAAACAATTTTTTCGAAATTTGTTCCTCTTTCACTCGCGTACATACTTTACATGTTTATTTTGTTTTTAAATGATCTCCTTCATTCACTCTCTCTTTGTCTTAAGTTTAACAATTAATATCGATAGATATCTCCCTATATGAGTTTATTGTAAATGTGCTTAATATTCACAACGCACGAGGATATTTTTTGGCTTTTATAATGTTTAATTGTACACTGATTGAGCACTCGATTTTTTTAGAAATCCCCGTTTGCTCCATCCATAAGATAATCGAAATAATAAATGCAAACTTATTGCGGCCATAATTGAGCTTTAGTTTCTAATATTGTAAGAGGGTGACAAAATATATTTAGGGAAAAATACGATGACGTTCGAGGAAATGTAAGATTAGCGCGCTAATGTACACACAAAATACATGGATTCGTTATTAAGTTTTATGATGGACATGGGACGGTGGCGTGTTCCTAGAGTTATCCCGAGACATGCGGATAGAATCTTGAGCCCGACATTCATCGTCCGATGTCGTACAGAAAGGAACAACCGCCGCCCCATTTTCCATTTTCTTACATTATAATGAACGACGTTGACTTCCATCTAGTTTAGTATTTTTAATAGTAAAATGTAGTAGTTAGTAAATAGTAATACAACATTCATACGGAAACGAAAATAACGCCGCGATCCCCAAATCGAAAGCAGTTTTTTGTCTTATACATGCACCGTATCTAAATCTCTCATAATTCCCATCTTCTTTATTTATTTTGTTTCCTGTCCATGTTTTTTTTTGATTTGTTAAATTTGTTTATTTCATTTTGCTTGTTGTCTCGAAGAAACCTTAACAATCAGTCTTCAATAATTTTCTTTCTTCATTATTTCCACATATTCTGCCCACGCGCGCCCACTTCGTTTTATAATTTTAACCGATTTTTACTTAATCCCATTTTACTCATTTGGCATCTCGATTTTATTTAATTATTATTAATTATCATTTTTATTTTACAAAAATATTCTAATCGTTTAAATTACCTTTTTCTCTCTTCTCTATATACCATACAAAGTATTATTCTTTCTTTCTCTCTTTCGTCATTTTAATCCTCTTCCACAATTGGTTTCTTCTTATTTGTCCTTCTCATATATATATGTCGTTTGGCTAAGAAACAAAGTGATATGAAAATACTTCTAAAATATAATCAATAAATGCATTGCGTCTCATATCATATTCTGTGTATGCAACAAGATATGTAGTGTCTATTTCCCCTCTTCCTCTCTTCCATAAAATATCATTTGTTTTATACAATATTGTGTTTCTCTTTCTGTCGTATATATATAGTACATATAATCTTATTCTTTGATCATTCAACAATTTACACATATAAAAAATAAATTCTCGTTAAAATACAAGGAAGAAACGGAACGGAACTCGAATATTTCCCACTCTCTCGCTCTCTCATCCATCTTTCAAAACTTCCATAGCCTTCAACCTACCCAACCCCTTCAACGCTTTCATTAAAATATAATATTTATATATATATATTTTATATTCTAATTAGTATCTAGGACCGTGCTATTTCGAGATAAAAAATTAATCATTCGTGGCAACGAAAAACATTCCTATTCTTCTTTGGTGTACGCCATTCCTTCATAGTTTGTGGTTGTTTCAATGAAATTCGTTGCGACGGCAATTCTCAGTTCCGAATCTGATTAAGTGTTATTTGGCACGTTGAAATAAATTTAATACTTTTCTGGTTTGTGTCCTCTGCTACGTTATATTTCCTTCGTACGAAGATGCGACAATTCGTTTGATCAATACCTATTATTGTCATGTAGTCTGGGTGTTGCCTTCCTTGCTCTCACACACACATTCTCTTTCTTTCTCCATATTCCACGGTCGCCTGTTTCTCCTATTCGTTACTATTTAAAAAATACTAGATGACATTTTTGGTTTCAAGTCGTCTAGGCGACCGTAGTGATCGTATCCTGGCGATGGAGCGGTGTCGCCGACGGCGATCGCTCCATTTCCGGCGTGATCACATCGCAATTAGAGCTGCACGGCGTCAGCACGGTCGGAATCAAGCTTGCCACTTCCGGACTGCTATTTTCGGTCTTCTCCTCGTACACCCTATCCTGCTTATCACAAATATACAATTAATATATACATATTAATAACATAATAATAAGAAGAATGTAATTGTATTCCAATACGTTACCTGAGACTTGTCGTACTTGAGCCTCTTCCACAGAAAAGGCTTTTTGTCGGGAACGGCTAAAGGGACGACCGGACCAGCGGGCCCCTGCTCTCGGTTGGAAGTGTAGTAATTGGGATTGGAGAAGGTCATGACGCTGCGACCGGTCGCGTATAGGTATTTCTTGCGATTAGTACGGAAAATGAAGAGAATACCGATTACCAGGAAGATAAGGAATACGACGCCGGTCAGCGACACGATGAACATCACGTAGTAGTGACTCGCGGGTATCGTGTTCGGTTGCTCCGAATCGTGCAGCTTTGGATAGATATGCTCATTAATCGAGTCGTAGTCGTAGTCCTCGTAGTCGTAGACGGCATCGGGATGATTCATTGTTACCCATTCCTCTGGGGCTGAAAAAGTAAGTAATAGTTAAATTGTATCATTCCTATCTGATGCATATTTAAAGACTCACCAGTTTTGCAAGGGATCGGATGGTTAGGCGAATCCGGACAGCCGCAGGTGTAGTGGTTCAGCTTGAAAAAGCATAGGTGAGAGCAGCCTCCGTTGTTGACGGCGCAAGGGTTCCAGCCTTTCTGTTTGCTCTCCGAGACGGTCGTAATACCCATCACTCCGATTAGATTAGATCGCACCATAGCGGCGTTGTTCCCCGTGGCCTTATCTGCTCGTAGGATTGTTTTCTGATACCAGTCGGTCCAGTAGATGTATTCATCAAACTGCGTCAATCCGAAAGGATGCGTGGTTGGGGAGCTTCCGCTTTGAATCAACTGAATGCGACTCTTGCCGTGCAGATCCGAAGTTTCGATGCGATCCCATTTCGCGTCCGTCCAGTACAACCTGCGACCCTTGAAGTCGATGACCAATCCGTTGGGGAAGCCCAGATCGCGATCCACGATGACAGAGCGCGTCGAGCCGTCCGTATAGGCCATCTCAATTTTCGGACTGGTACCCCAGTCGGACCAATACAGGTATCCCTTACGGGGATACACCGCAATGGACCTGGGTTCCATCAGATTCTCTTTTACTATAATCTTCCGCATGTCGCCGTCCAGCCTGCACACCTCGATCACCCTGAGCCTGGTGTCCGTCCAGTAGAGGTTATTGCTGATCCAGTCAACGGAGATCCCATTCGGCGTGGTGATGTTCTTCACTATGAGATCGCGCACATCCGACAAATTACGCATGTCAACGCTCATTATCTTCTCCATATTCACATCGCTAAAGAAGATCGTCTGCTTTGCCCAGTGGAAGTCGACATCGATGATGTGGTCGGTATTGTTGATGGGCAAGGTGACCTCCAGCAGGTCCTGTGAATCCAGGCTGATCCTGGCCAAATATTTGCGTGTTGCAAACAATAGATACGATGACGGTTGATGGTTGCAGATCTTGCGGCTGTTGTTCATGAATTGGATACCGGTGGGACAGGCGCAGGAGAAACCCAGAGCATTCCTCAAGCAAAGATGAGAGCAGCCGCCGTTGTCGGCACCGCATATGTCGATAGGTAAAGATGCAGCGTCATCTTCTTTAACGTGGACAACGGTCATTAATCCCTTCAACCTTTCGCTGATGATCGTCCTGTTCGTTCCCGATCCCTTGTCTGCCCTGTGCAGAGATTGAGTTTGCCAATCGGTCCAGTACATGTGATCACCCGCGATGACCAATCCGTATGGGTGCGGTGCGTCATCGATGATCAATCTACGATCGTTCCCTTGGAGATCGCACGATTCAATGGTCTTCTGCTTTCCATCGGTCCAATACAAACGATTCTCCTGGTGATCAACGCCGAGACCATTTGGCCAAACCAATTTGGTGCTGATCAACGTCTTTCTATTCGATCCATCCATTTCCGCCGATTCTATCTTTGCTTTAGTTCCCCAATCCGACCAGAACATCAAACCTTTTTCGTAATAGAGAGTAATCGCCCTGGGACTGTCCAAATCGATCCACACCAGTAATTTCCTATTGTGTCCATCCAATTCAGCTACCTCAATGCTATTCCTCTCTCCGTCCGTCCAATACAACTAGAATAAATATATATGTATTGAAATGATTCAATTGGATTTGAAAAAATACCTTTCTTCCGCTAGAATCTACGGCGATACCATCGGCCATCTGTAATTCGTGCGAAATGATCGTCTGAATCTGTTTACCATCAAGCGAGTTTTTCTGAATAAGATCGGATGATGTGTCGGTCCAGTAAATCTGATTCGTTCTGCGATCCACGTCTACGGCCATGACGTTCTTCAGAGATGGCATTGGGAGAACAACGTCTACCACGTAGGGCACATCCAGCGAGATTTGCCTGATGTCGACGCGATGCGCCAACACCAGGTAATTGGATGGAAATTCCGCGCAGGTTTTTCCATCTCTCTATAGTATCCAAAAAAAGGAAAATATTATTTTATAAAATTATAATCCATATGTATTTAATTGTTAGATTTAAAGAGAACACCTGAAAAGATACCTGAAGTTTTATTCCGATTGGGCAGGAGCAAGAGTGGCCTTCTGGTTTGAGCAGGCATAGATGCGAGCATCCTCCGTTATCCTTATGGCAAGGTGTGAACACGTACTTCCGGTTTCGGTGGAAAACCCTAACGTCCATCAAATTACTGACGTCAGAGCTGACGACGCTCCTATTAGTGCCCAAGATCTTGTTCACCTTCTCTATTTTCAGCGTCTCCCAGTCCGTCCAATATACGTCCTCTCCAAAGAGGTCCAGTCCGAACGGATGCGGCAAACTTATCCCACCTTCAAATAACAAACGATTAACGTCAATGTAAAATAGTCTACACTAATTAAATGAAATTTACTCAGCAGAACTTTATGGTGGCGACCGTCCAAGTCAGCGTACTCGATGGAATTCTTTCCTCCGTCCGACCAGTACAGTCTACCGGTCTCGTGATCGATGGCCAGACCGTTGGGCCAGGTCAGATTGTTAGTAATCAATATCCTGTTGCTTCCATCCATCGCGGCCCTTTCAATTTTTGGATTCTCTCCCCAATCCGACCAGTACATGTTTCCCGCCACCGGATCCACGACGATGTCTCTCGGTTTACCCAAATTCTTCCAGATCAGAATAGTGCGCATGCTGCCATCGCTTTTTGCCACCTCTATCTTTGATGCTGACGTCCAGTACAGTTTGTCGGTGAACCAGTCGTAAGCCAAGCCGGCTGGCGATAGGATGTTATCTTTGATGATGATCTGCTGGTCGCTGCCGTTCCAGTGCGCTTTGCTGATCGTGTTGCGATCGACGTCCGTCCAGAATATAGTATCCTTCCGCGAATCCCAGGCGATGGCCACCGCCGACTTGACCCCGTCCACCGGTACCACAATTTCATGATGATTGTTCGCATCCGTGTCCAGATGTTTAATGCGCAGATCCTTCTTGCGCGCTAGCACCAGGAAGTTTTCGGGCTGCTGGCACGTCTTTCTATCTGCGTTCAGCTTCTGCCCCATACGACACACGCACGAATACTCAACCCTGTTGGGTAAGCATAGATGCTCGCAGCCTCCGTTGTTCGAACCGCAATGATTCCGATAATCCGGCTGTCGCTGCGGATGGTAGCTGTGGATGTCCATGGGGAAATGCAGATTCGAGTGGATCGTTCGGAAGCCAGCACCGGTCGCTTTGTTCGCTGTGGAAATGGCCTTGGTGTGCCAGTCCGTCCAATAGATTGCATCCTCGAAGATTGTTAGTGCGAATGGATGCGGCAGTCCTTTGCTGATGACCTTCTTACGATCGCCGCCGTCGAACAAGGCCGTCTCGATTACGTTGTGCTTTGCGTCCGCCCAGTAGATGCGATCCGTTGTGTAGTCGATGGTCAAACCGTTTGGCCAGAAAACCGACTCGGTGATGACACTCCTCCTGTTCGTGCCGTCCATCTCTACACGCTCGATTTTCGGATTGGGACCCCAGTCGGTCCAGAAGACGGTCGCCTTGCCTGGGTGCACGGCTATAGCCCTAGGCTTATCCAAATCGTCCGTCACGATTATTGCCCTCTGCTTTCCATCCAGACTGGCCACTTCGACGCGTCTCGTCCCCGAATCCGTCCAAAAGAGCAGGTTGTGTATCCAATCCAAAGCTATGCCGCCCGGCGATTCTAAGCCCCACTTGACAACATCCACGATTCCCGAACCGTTCATGTTCGCCTTTCTGATCACATTCATCATCGTATCGGACCAAAAGATCAAACCCTTCGTGTAATGGTAGTCTAAAGCGATAGCGTTGCTCAGCCTCTTCAATATCGCCGTGTACTTCGAGTTGCTGAACGAAGCCTGCAGTGATACCTGAACACATAAAATAACATTAGATGCAGTTTAGATCAAATTGAAAATAGTAGATTACTTGTCGTATGTCGCCGCGATTTGCGAAGAGTAAAGTCGGTGGAGCACCCAGGGCCTTGCAAGATCTCATGTCCGGTCTAAGGACGTAACCAGTCATGCATCCGCACTTGAAGCTGCCCACGGTGTTGTTGCACGTCTGCGAGCATACCGGATCCGTCTCGTACAAGCATTCGTTAATATCCTCGCATCTAAAACAATCAACGATTAATCCGTAGACATAATATATATGGGGAAATATTACGTATATCCATCATGGACTACCAAGTTGTAACCCGGATGACAGCTGCAGCCCTCGGTGCCATTTGGGAACGTAATACACATTTGCGTACATTTCAATTTGTTTATATCGCAATCGTGCCTCGTCGGACAATCGTTTTCGTCCTCGCCCTTTGGACAGTCTCTCTGACCGTCACACACGTGCTTCTTGTGTATGCAGAAATCTACCTCGGTGTCGTTCGGCGAGATTCCCGTACATCCGAATTTGGTCTCGTCGCAGACGATCTGGCAATTCGACTCGTCCTCGTCCTGATTGCAATCCGACACTCCATCACACACCCAAGTTTTCTGCAGAATAGTCATCACATTACTGTATCTACTGATATCTTATAAAATGTTATATCACGATGAACGTACTAGGATACAAGCTCCGTTTGAGCACATGAACTCATCCGAAGAGCAGTTTCGGCTGTTACTGTCCGTGCAATTGATCTCATCCTCGTTTCCTTCACAATCATCCTGCTTGTCGCATCGCCAACTCTCCGGGATGCATTGACCGTTGTTGCATCTGCCAAGTCAATGATGATGACGATGAGAGAACATTCACATATTGCTATGATAATCATTTTCGCTTACTTGAATTCGCCGGAGACACAAGTTCCGGGTAACTTCGGACAGTTTTCCTCGTCGCTCCAATCATCGCAATCGTTGTCACCGTCGCAACGGAACTCCACTTTGATGCACTTGTTGTAGGTGCATCGGAATTCGCCTTCATTGCACGGAGGTGGCTCCACATCTAAATAGTATAATTAATAATGATAATGGAATTTCGATTAGTACAGATGGTAGTGCATAATTTCGTAATTTGTGATTGCCTACCGCAATCCGTTTCGTCCGATTCGTCGTTGCAGTCGATATCCTTGTCGCATTTGAAGCTCAGCGAAATACACGTCCCGTCGCCGCAGCTGTATTCATCGGTGGTACACCTGGATAAAGATAATAAATTGCTTTTGTTATTCTTATCATTATTATTGTTGTTGCCAATAGATGCAAGGGCGCAGATGCAGTGAGCCCGGAGGAAGCTGTATCCAAGGTAACGGGATCAATAGTCCTTTTTCGGAGCTCATCTTGCCGCCGACATTTCTTGATAATTTTGCTGGATCAAAATTGAAACCGTTCGGTGTCAATCGAATTTAATTATACTGGGAGTACCGTATATACGGAGAATCAAGAATTGAAAATATGTTTGCTATCTCTATGACCGTTTCGCAGCAACCTAATAAACTTACTCCATTTTGGTGCAGTTGTGTTCGTCGGAGAAGTCCTTGCAGTCGTTATCGTTATCGCACTCCCAGTTCCTCGGTATGCACAGGCCATTGGCGCACTCGAACTGATCGCTGGTACAGTTCACTTTGAATCCTGGAACGATATTTTATTGTATTTTTTGCAGTTGCGTTATTATTTTTTGTTGTTGTTACCGCATTGCGTTTCGTCGGAAAAGTCACCGCAATCGTCGTCGCCGTCGCACAACCAATTCTTCAGTATACACTTCCCAGATCTGGGACACGTCACGTACTTATTCGGCTCGGTGGTGCACTTCTCATCTCTGGCCGCTTCAATCTCTCCGCATTCCAGTTCGTCCTCTTCATCGTCGCAATCAACGTCCCCGTCGCAACTATAAAAGTAAGAAAATTGATTTAAATCATTATCAATTAACAATATTGATGTAACAATATTTGTTGCTCTAAAAATGATCATACCGTAATGTGTTCTTTATGCAGGTGCAACTGGAAACGCAGAGGTATTCGCCTTGTTCGCAGTCTTCGCCGCATTCGTGCTCAAAGTCGACGATCTCCTTTTGATTACCGTTGTTGTTGCTGCTGCTGACTCCAGCGTCGTCTTCGTCAGGTTCACGCATTCTCTGAATCCCGTGCCCCGTGGGTCTGTTGCTCGGCATCTTTGTCAACATTCCACCAGGTCTTACATCGAAGCCGCGACCCGGTATAAAACCTTCGCCGTACACATCCGGTCGGAAATCGTACAGCCTTGTCGGTCTGCCATTGTTATATTCCGGTCTTCCGCCGTACATTCCACGATTAATCGACGACGAAGCGGAAGACGTGGAGATACCGCGAGCGCCACTCCTGGATGTTGATCTGTCATTGAAATACTCCCGGATGAGGATCGGGAAGCCGTCGGGGAACGATTCAAAGTCCCTGATGGGAATGGGCAGTGGCACGATGGGATAGGCCATCGGGTAGCGACGAATGTTGCCCTGCGATGGGGAGGAGCCCGAAGTGAGGGGCGGTCGATGTGCCGGTCCAAAGACCATGGGGTTTGTACCTGGGGGTCGGAGTGATCCGGAGCCGTACATCTGGCGAGCGGCGCCACGATGAGGCGCAGCACCACCTCCGACGGGTGGTGGAGCCGACGTGCTCGTATCTTGACTCTGATGATTTGCGAAGCACAACGTCAACAAGCATACCACTAAAACAAACAATATACATGTCAAGTACAAATTGAGGTCTTAGTCTCAGTTCATGAACTTTTTGGTTGCGAAAAATAACGTCCCTGTAGCGCAGCGGATAGCGCGTTGGACTTCTAATCCAAAGGTCGTGGGTTCGATCCCCACCAGGGATAACCATACCAAAGACTGATGAGTGGTTCAAATAATTGGCTTCTTTTACACCATTTATAATAGACAAGAAAAAGTTAAATAGTTTTGCGATATGCCGAAAACAAAGTCAATTTTCAACAATAAGCATTGTTTACGCTAGTGGTAGACTAATATACGTTGAAACTTACTTTAAATTAAGATTTAAATAATAACATAATTACTATTTGAATTTGAAATAAATTAACACGATTCAACCAGTTATTTCATCTGAATTATTTGAATTTACGTGAATTTAAAGATGGTATATATTTGTTTTGGTTAGATTAGATTTTAAAATTGTTCTTTGAATTTTGAGGACTCGGGCTAAATATGAAAATAATTGCATGAGAACAGGGGGTGACATCCGAAGAAAAAAAATACTTATCGTAGCGACGCCTCTGGTTATAAAATGAACAAGATGATACATTTATTTTCGGGATTTAAGTCATACTGGTATACATAATTTATTTCACTAAAAAAATAATAAAAGAATCCTTATCAACCTAGGTGACATTAAATACAAGAAAAGTATCGTCCCTGTAGCGCAGCGGATAGCGCGTTGGACTTCTAATCCAAAGGTCGTGGGTTCGATCCCCACCAGGGATGTCGCATAGAACAGTTGAGTGGTTCAAAATTTCTTTTTCGCCTTTTAAATAAATTATTAATTCTTAATTACGATCAACGTTATCTATAATACAATCAACTTGTAAATTATGCACAATGTAACATATGTTGAGTTATTTAAACAGTTTTTTATAAAAACAAATTAGCAGATTGTTTAGTTCGATTGCTGCGCATATTATTTATTAGTGACTGAAACAGATTTATTTATATTTGAAGTTCAATAAGCTGCAAATGCGCAGAAATAGATATTTTTCAGAGAATAATATAAAACTGAACAAAAGGACGACATCTGTCAAACAGCAAGACGTCAACTGAAAAATAACTGATTAAAAAAAAATTGTTTCTTGTTGTGTTGGATTTGCCAAATTGTTCATTTCCTCCGTTCTTTCGCGTAGCAGAAGATATGCAGAGATCGTACGCGTTGTGCCATCATTGCCGCTAATTAAAACCTAGATGTATAAATAGACAGTATACAGTCAGTATGCACTAAGCTCCTCCATCATACTGCGCGACTTGATTTACGCTCTTCACAAAGATCTGAGTTTAGATTTTCCAGACATTCCGTGCATTTTCTATCTTTCCAACGACACGAACGTCTCTTACAAATTATTTCTTTACTAACTTAATTTTCTATCTAATGAATATATAATTGTAGTTAGATTTTTATTACATTCCGTCTTTAACAAATTTAGATGTAGAATATTGATACTCTGCTTGTCTTTTCTTATGTAGATAAAAATCCAATAACGCGAAATAGCGATTTATATTATTCTTGTCACAAGACTGAAAAAAAATTCTCAATGTACGACGAAAATAAAACATCTTTTTGCTTGATATTTTTTTAATTAATTATTTTGTAAAGTTGTACCTGAAACATCGTTGCTGCAATTGATTGAAACTGACTGAAAGTTAAACATTTAATCATCGTAACTTTCAAAAGCGATGACTTAAATTCTGTCTTTAATTTCAAGTTGTAACGATTAGATCAAGTCGTATATATTTATTTAATTATTTTGTATAGATATATATGAAGCATATATAAGTTTTGCAAATATTAGTCAAAGGGAAGTATTTATTTGCGAAAAGGGATACATTATTTGATATTGCGACGGTCGCGGGGGCGGTTTGAGATCGATTTTCGAATTGAGAGACCAGCGAGAGTGTGATAAAAGGAAATTAATATATGAATGAACGAGGAATAAGATTGCAAAAGCATTTGTTGTAATTAAATTCTTGTTATATGATGATGATTTTGTAGATGGGAAATGGATGGGAGTGGATGTAAAGGACATGGACAAGGGTGTGAGCATGTGCGTGTGTGGGTTGAAGAGAGATAGCAATGAATGGTTCATTCAGCAAGGGACAAGGCGAGGCCCTTTCTCGGAATCCGATCGATACTACACGCATTCCTCGTTCACCCTCTCCCTTACACTCATTGCCACACTATATCTTTCGCTCTTCTGTTTTCATCCTTCCCACACGCAAGTTATATGCATGCATCACGATCCAGAAAGGGGGTTTATGCTATGTATGGACTAGGTCAATTCGTTTTATGATTAAGTTTACCTAGACAGATCTGGAAATGTCCGCGACCGCGACTCCTCTTCGCAGCTTCAACCCTGTTTCTCCGCGTCATGTCCGCTCGAGCTTTCCTCTTACTAGTAACGTGAAAAGTTGTGCCTCCACTTGCGAAGGAGTAGTCTACACTCCTCCAGCTTTATATCTTCTTTTATAGCTGGACATGGTGAATTGTTGTATCAAGAATTGAAACACTCTGGATTACCCTTCTTTACAACCAGTTCAACACATCACCGCATCCAGCATCCACCCAAACTAAGTAACACTATATCCAATCTATGCACATACACTACCAAATACAACGAAGAGAAACGGTTTCCACGAATTTGAAGATATACGTGTTATTATGCAGAGATGTGATGTATGATGACCTATTTCACGCGGCGCGTTACGTGCTGGATTCTCTCTGGCAGCTGAAAATTTGCGATTTGTATTTATCGATTCGCGGCGGCGGCGCGACGGAAAATAGCGTCGGAGGCGGTGGGAAGACGGTGATGTAGGGGGGACCGCGCGATCTTGCGACTCTTCACGTTGGTGGGGATGCGCAACCGTTTCCACGCAACCTCCGGCAACAATGCGAATTTTCTCGTCCGACTTTCTTCCCACCTACGTACCTGACGCCACCTATTTTCTTCGACCATAAAAAAAAGCATTCGACGCCGGCGCCCCTTATCCGCCCACTCCGCCCTTATTTTTATCTCTTCCCGCCTATCCCAATTCGTCCCTGGATACATCTTGCTCAACTGTTCTCTGAACTAATTACACTTTACTTCACCGACAGATAATACTAGGAATGGAAAATACGAACAATGTGGAATGACTAATTAAATCCAACTTTATTGATTAAATGAAGTTCACCTGACGATTTTACTCGGACTCGATGTTTCAGTTGAGAAGTGGCGCGTTACCACATAGGCGTAGTAGGCGCTCACCCAGGGTCTCCAATTCGTCAAAAAAAACGTTATAATTTTCTTAGTAGGGTTAATAGGAGCCCTCCAAATCAGGTTGTGCCCAATTGCACCTAGGGCCTCATAAAGTCACGATGCTCTGCAGCTGAGACTTATTCTACTTGCAAAGTTTATTATTGTTGAGTCTCAGTTGTAGGAATTAAATAATTCAATTGGTTTTAAACACGAAGTTAATTCTTATTATTACGAGGTGGGAGTTGTGATTGGAACTAGGGCTTGTATATATTGATGATTAATCGTACCCACGGGATTCGGCCTTGGTGGTTTTGTTTATTATAAGACTGGGACAAAATCCTATGCATTTGTTTATATGAAAAAGATGATCGATTACGATTGTATGTGGAAATAGTGTTTATAAAGGGACTTGAATTCGGAGCACTCAAAAAGGTATAGGAGTATCGATGGGATTGTTTACGCTTGGACCCCTTTGTTTATATGAATGTGTATCGAACTGGGATCACGATAGAGATTCCTTTATGCTGATGTATATGTTTATATAATGGTTGTACACAACAACAGATCTTTGTAAGGGCTATTTAGTGCGATGCAATTTTCTGATCAAATACTCTCTCGAGCACATCCTGTTGCCAATCATCATCACCATCATCTTCTCAATCAAACACTGATTCTCTAAACTACCTTATAATAACATATTGTCATGGAAAATACCATTAATAAAATTGACACGACGTAAATATCAACCATATTTTTGTTTTTCTATTTAACACTACGTCGATGATGTGATATATAAAATCAAAATAAAATAACGCAAACGTAACAAACGTAAATTTTTATTTTGATCAAATCATACAAGTTATTTTCCTTTTTCCTTCGCTCTCCACAATAAATCCACAAGAATATCTAGTAGAAACTTCCATTCTTCCATCGACAAAATCAAATCAAAAGAACAAAAGTTATACAAAACAAGTTGAAACTTGACTATTGGACACATTCAAATAACCGTAACGTTAAACACACATCGTATACAGAGGGTTATTCCAATTTTCATTTGTGTTATACCATCAATTGTATTTGTTAAATAAACACTTCATTTTCAAAATGAATCAAGCAAACGATAAAAAAGGGGAACATTGATTCGCGCAATTCGATAGAGGTCCGACCGAAACGTTACGTTAATACGACGAGTGCATTAAATCGTAAGGAGCACGTTTCATAACACATTTACTTACGACAAGCTTGAATTATCTTCTTTTTTCTCTCTTTTTTTTATTAAAATTTTCATTTAACTTACTTCGCTACATAGACATTCTTTATATTTCTTCTTGTATGTATATATATATATATATCTTATTCTTTCATTAATAAGGAACTGTTTAAAATCTCCAAAAAAAAAAACACTTAACATCGATAAAGTTTCTTCCTCTTTACTTATTTAACATAATTAAATATTATCCTCTTTGTAAACACACATACTCACTTTTAAATGAATGGTATGAATATGTTAATACAGTTTTTGTTATTTAAAAAAAAATACTGAAGTTTATATAAAGTGAGTATAAATCACGGTTTAGTTGCTTCATTTTCAAATTTTTATATATATATATATATTTAATATATTCTCTCTTCATTCTTCTGTTAAAGTTACACTTACACATACAAATTTAAGGGAAATCGTTCTAAATTTATAACTTTCCATTCCACTTCGAAATCTAAAATTGCCTTTCTCTTTTGGTTTGCGTTTTGTGTCCCAACCAACGATGGGAAACGCGACTCGCAGGTCCCTTGCACCTAAATTCGATAACAGATCCATCACTTACATATAAAACCTCTAAATATGAAGACGAAAAAAAAGGTATTTTGTAAAAGTCAATTCGATATTCGTGTGACATGTTTGTGAATATAACTCTCTTCTTGAATATTTGTTAGACCTTGTCCAATGACATTGTCCAATGACATTTGGCAATAATGTTTCGTATTGTAGAAAATCATTTTTATATTTGGCGGATCTACTCGTTCTTTGAGTTTAGAATAGATACAATGTTCTTCTGTTACTTTGAATATGGTTCTATTGAGTATCGATCACTCTCGCAGAAGTAGGAGAGAGTACGAGATGAGTCATTCAAAAAAATAGAAAACCCAGTAGCCGGCGTTGAAAAGCATGAAGGCGACCGGGAAGATGATCCGAGAATACTTGTCGATAACGTTGACGTCCTTGATTTTGGGCATCGAGGCTCGCAGCACGGAAGCTCCCTTCCTGATGGCGTGCAGTACTTTCGGTTTGTTCATGGTCGCACCTGAAGATAGTTTTACAGTTTTAGCTGTTGCGGAGTTACATATATAGTTCGGTCAGCTGTACCTCTTGCACCTCTGAACCGGAGGCCCGCCGATCTGGGATTCACGCAATAACTTGCGGCCGATCTGGAGATGCGGAAGCTTGGCGGAAACTTGGATGGATCGATGTCGGCGCCAAGTCCGCACGTGGGGCTCGATCTGAGGCCGTGTCTGTTGCGAATCGAGGCGATCGGGCTCAACCGAACGTCCTGCAGCTCGATGATGTCTTCGGGCACGCTATGGTTACCGTGGTCGGAGGATAAAGATGCCGCAGCCGCTGCAGCTGTTGTTGCTGAGGAGGAGCTCGGTTTGGTCCCACCTAGAAGAAGGCGAAGTAAATCACCTTGTTAATTGTTATAACAAATGTTAAATTTTGTTAAAATTGCGAACCGATCTTTTTGTCATCCTCCTTGGCCTTTTTGCTCTTCTTCTTGGCCCTGGCGCCCCAGTACGTATAATTGACGGCGGCGTACTCCAAGAGTGCGGCAAACACGAACACGAAACACATTACCAGATAAATATCGATGGCCTTCACGTAACTGATCCTCGGAAGTGAACTCCTCACACCCGTGCTTATCGTCGTCATTGTCAAGACTGTCGTTATACCTAAAACATAAAGTTACAAAGGATTTTATTATTTATACATTTTAAATTTACAAATTAATGCTTATTTAGTTGCATTTTGTTGGATTCATTTAAAATTTGCAATTATTATTATTATGTATCTAATTCAATAATTGATCTTATTGGATTCGTTTGAAAATTTATTTCATCTTTGCTATACATAAACAAAATTTAATTAAATAATTACTAATTATGAGTGGAAGTGTTGTGTCCAATGATCGATATGCGTTACCTAAAGCTACTCGAGCGCTGGTGGCCTCGTGGTTTATCCAGAAAGAAACCCACGAGAGCATCACGATAAGGATGCTTGGCAGATACGTCTGAAAGACGAAGTACCCGATGTTCCTTTGCAGTTTAAACGATAGCGACAATCTCTGATAGATTCCTGTCGCCAATTTCTCCTTCCTATCGTTCGTCTCGTACCCGATAATCGTAAACTGCGGCAGTTCGGCCTCCTCGACCCCACGCACCGGCGTCTCCTTCCAGTACATGACCACATCCAAAACGGTGTAACCATCTAAAAATAAGAAACAAGATCGATGAAACAACAACGAAATAATGCATTTCCACGATGATCAATCAACTGACAGCTCTCGATTTCGACGGTGCAATTCTGCGAATCCAGCGGGTAATAGTGTAGGTCCATCATGCAGGCGAGGGTAGTCGTGAATCGCATTCCGTAAGTTATTGCTCCATCTCCGTTCAGACGAACCAGCTTATTCCTTTCAGTCACGTCGTGCAAGAAACTGCAAAGCGTCGCATCGAGATTAATGAATATCGGTCAGAGAAATAAGACACACTCAAACACATGCTTTACTTCACTGCAAAATGTTATCATCATCATACATCATCGCTCACTAGTTTTTATTGTTTGTTTTTCTTTTTGTAGTAACAAAATAAGTTTAATTTTCAAAATTGATATCTTTGACATCTATTTATATTTAATATTTTTTATAAGTCTAGGATAACAATTTCTACACTATAAAAAATGTACATACATTTGCTTATTTTTCAAGAAATATATTAATACTAACAGAATAGCTGATAAAACAATTTCTTGTTTATTGCATTTCGCATCTGCGCGACACATTCCCATGAAATATTGCTAAATGACAATAATTGACCATTTATTTCGAAGGCAAAAATTGGATTACAAAACTTTCTTACTTGCCAGACATCTCCATTCTAATCCAACTAAATTTATCTAAGCAAGGAAATCAGCATAACATTTTTTTTTCCATGCGAGATAGAAGATCAATTCTAATGTTTTCGAAATGTTTCCAAATTATTCTCAAATGATAATTGTTAATTTGACAAAGAACACACATATTTAATTCACTGTCATCTCCAAAAAATAATAGCAATAATTGTAGATTCGAGATCCTTATAATAATAGAAATAATACCAATTTATCTCCAACCCACGACGGCACTCTGCACGAATTGACAAGGGATTTAAATTTGAATTAATTTTTAAAGACAAAAAAATATTGGTGCAATTTATTGCCGTTTGCTATCTGTTTGAAAAGGGATTTTCTACATTGGTCAATATAAAAACAAAACAACTTGAATGCGAATAGAATTGAGTGACGCAATTGAAGTGAGAATATACAAATTAGTGTAGACAACAGAAGTGTCATTAATTTGGCACATTATTATTTTTAAATAAATATTACTCACTGATGATGCATATATAAATAGCAAAATTATATACATATTAATTAATTACGATATACAACTTTGTATATTTGCAATAAGTTTAAATTGCAATAAACTTTCTAGTGTTTGGTATAGGAGAAGTCTCATTTTGTTGTTATTGATTTCGTTTATGTACATATGCATACAAAAAGCACATGTGTATGTGGGTTAAGAGGACGCTTTGAGGAAGAACTCGAGAGGACCAGATCTGCCCTCTTTCGGACGCGCTTATTACATTCACCGCGCATTGCGTTTCCATTGCATTTGTTTCAAACACCCCCTCCCCCCGTATGAGAGGTAATGTAACCTGTTTTTGTCGTTGGCGAAGAACGTGTCCGGCACCCAGATCTTCTCCGCGAAATCTCCAGAGAGCGTTAAGATCTCCTCCTCGCTGCTGAACGCCAATCTTTCGTCCTTCCAATATTGATTTAGGTACATCGTGATCGTGTAGTCCTGAAACAGTTTTGATCCTCTTCATAAGTACATAATAGCACATGCTCTTTTTCCCCATCCCATCGCATCGATGATTAATCTATTTCCAAGTTTTATCTGCACAACTCGGTCATTAGGTGATAAACAGGACCCATATTTTCTTTTACGCACCGAAGATTACAAACATTTTTTTTTTCGACAGTGTATATAAGTGTATATATTACGAAACTGAACTTTTTAAATGATTTCTACCCATATATATATATATATATATACATATATTTTAAATAATTTCTGAATTAGTCGACTAATTAATTGCAGCGAATTCGCTGATTTAGCGTGCGAACAAACCGCCGGTAAATTAAAGATAATCGTCAAATGAATTTCCATCTCGCAACATGCAATTGTGCAAAAAAATGAAAGATCGCCGCTTTCCGCGCTATTAATTCCCTCCAGGCCGCTCAGATAGAAAAAAGAGGGGGAGATATAATTTCGTATTCAGACGAAATAATTAATTCGGCTGTTAATTCGGAAATTAAAATGCGACAGCGGAAAATGGTTATCGGGGCGGAGAAGAAGTTATCGTCTCTGCGTGTGATGGTTGGATGGATGGATGAATAGAGAGATGGAGATTTAGTGAATTAGCACGCGAAATGCTGCTGCTGCACGTGACTGCCACTGAAAAAGTGCCACGTCCGCACGCATGGTTTGCCATCTATCGGTAAACATCGCAGATTAAAGGTAGAAGCAAGGATTCAATCGAATTACGAATAATTAGACCCATCGAAACGAAAAACCGAAATACCACCATCGAGGATTTTACACTACAAATAAGATATAAATATAGGTCACAGTTTGTATCATGGATAGTTCCAATGCATTTCCTTGCTTGAATGCATCAATTAAAATATGTTGTCAATCCTAAAGAAATATACAATAATTGTTCAAAAACAACTTTTCAAAACCTTAAGAAAAAAACATGATGACAGATTTTTTTTATACATAATTTACATAATAATAATAATAATAATATAATTTTAATAATAAATTATCATTATGACAACGCGTTGTTTATATAAAATAAAATAGAATAATACACGTTACGCAAATGTCAAATGAAAACTTGACAGAAACAAAAAAGACGTTTCAGTCTATGACAGCCTTCAAAAGTGTTAACTGAATAATAAATGTATAATAAAAAACCTTCCCGGGCATAAAGATCTATAGTTAATTGACGTTTGCAGCAGTTGACTTTTTATTTTGTATTTTTATTGTTGCAATAAATATTATTATTATTAAAAAACCTTCGAAACAGTAGTTTTATATGATAGAATCAATTACTTAAATTGAATTTTCCAAAACACCAAATCTCTTGTTAACTAAAAAAAATATGACTTTTACTAATTGTATTTTTCAAATAAATAAATTAAACAAATATAATTTTCAAAGTGCACTTAGATCTCTTAAATTTAAAAGTATCATATAAATAAATCAATGTGAATGTCGTATACAAATCCTTTTTCTATTGGTCAATATTGTAAATTTTAGTAAATGTAAGCTAAATGACGTTAATATGAATTTAGTTTAATCTATTTTACAGGAAATGATATGTTAAGCTAAGGCAATTAATAAGATCGTTTATATTGTGGAATATTGTACACATCGCGCGTAGTTTCTATTGAAAATAATGAGGGGTCTAATGGATGTAATTTGCAAAACGTCGAAGGCATCTGCAGGCTGTAAACGAACGGAAGGATGGAGGAAGAGGAATTAAAGTTTCTCTCACCATATTAACCTCGGAGATTGCATCGAAACTGGCTATAGTGAGATCCATGCCGACGTAAAGCGGGTCGCCTGGAAAACCAAGACCAAAACAGATGGGACGGCGATTAATCCGAGAACAAGTTTCGCGCAAATTAAATACAGAAAGCAAATGAATCAGGCGAAGTTTTGATGAGTGAGGGAGGGATGGTTTGTTGGCAAAAACCAATTAAAATGCACGCGTCGGTCTGGTTGGGGGCCCTGCCGAAAACGCAATTACACATGGTAACCATGGTAACGAAACATAAACGTACCCATGGATACGATACGAAAATTAATAGGTCAATGTGAGATGATTGTTCGAGCGTAAATGTGCATGCATTGCGTCCACTCGGACAGAGAGATTACCTCCGAAATTCGGCCTTAAACGGATGTCGTAGCCCTCGAGCAGCTTCGATATTGTTTGCGTAACGTTCTCCAGGCGATCCGAAATCATGTTCTTTTGCGTCCTGCAACATCAAACAACAATATAAGGAATTCAATTTTGAAGAAATAAACCCGACGCATCCACCAAATCACATATCATTTCACAACATTTTCAATATAGAAAAAAACATTGAAAGCAAAATTAAAAAAAATGTATTCTACATTTTCTATTTATTATGTTTTAAAACATTTATAAAAAATTGCTTTTGAAACAAATTTTGGTGGATGCGCTGGGTTATTGACCCAAGATTCGATTTATTGGACCCCAATAAATCGAATCTTGTTTCAAAAGCATTTTTTTATAAATGTTTTAAAAAAATAAAAGTCAATATTCGTACAATTCATTTCAAACCGTTTTTTCTTACATTTAACAATTGAATATTGAAGACAAGATATATTCGAACAAAAAATTCCAACGATAAAATGTTTGATATTTTATTTACAAAAATCGGCGCATCTACCGAATTATATAGATATCAAATGTTTATTTTTCATATTCATGTTGCTATATTAAATTAATCAGTCATCAAGTTTCAATTAAAGCATATATGGGTTTAGTTTAGACAAAATGATTCCCACATTCCTGACAGATTATCAAAGTGTCGGCTCGCGTCAAATGTGACAGCCGACAAATCATCACTTGTTTGGCGATTTTACTTTTGCAAATATCACGGATTACGACGGTTGGTATCGATAAACCGGGATGAGATGGATCCATCAGTTCCCATCTGTCTGTCTGTCAGATGGTGGGAAAATCACAATTTGCATTTTTATTAACACATCCGAATTGATTGCACGTAGGTTGTTCACCTAACCCACAAACAGTAGCTACAAATAAAACACTCACCCGTCGGTCGCACGTAGCAAATGCACCGCGAATATTACAAATATTCTCGTCAGATTCAGATTCTTCATCGTTTTGCAAATGCCAAATCACGCACTCACTACCAAATCGAAAAACAAAACAATATATAAAATGGCTTTAAACGAGCGAAAGTGTAAATATTTTGCCGCACTGGACCTTCCCTAACATTTAGGTATTGCTATCTGAATGTCCAAGCACATATTAAACTTACTAACATTGTGTACTTTTCACTTGAATATCACTGCTTTTGTTGCTATTCGGTACTATCAATATTATTAGTTTTTTTTTCGTACGGCTCAAAGCATACGCGTTGCTCGTATTTTCCGTGAAAAACGGCTCATGTTTCGACACGGAGGCTACGTCTGCCTCCTCCTCCTCCTCTTCCTTCACCCCGGCAGCACGGGGTTTGCGGATGATGGACCGAAGGGCGCAGGAGCCCCTGTCCCACGCCGCCCTGCCGACATCTATCGGATCTCCATGGAAACGGCCATCCGCATTTGTATTTACGTTAGACCCAATCTCGTCTTGCTGAATTTGGCAGAAAACCAATTACCAGAACGCACAATCAATTAAAAATATTCGCTTCCATTGTATTCATCAATCACGACATATCTTGAAAACTAAAGAGATTTCAACAAATTATTTTTTTACAAACTTTCCATATTAAGCTTCTTCGATATGCAAAATTATTTATTGGTTTACAAGTTTTTCACTATTCCATCTTCCGATACTTTTTTTTGAACAAATTATAATTAGTTTACTAAGTATTTAAATACAGCAACTTCTAGGACATTTTTATATCTCGAAATATTTGCATTACGCATTCAACATCAATCACCTAATGAAATTCTATAAAAAACATATTTTTCTTATTGACTATTTAACACTTTGGGACGCATTGTACCACCTTTTAAAAATGCTTAGTGGGCATTATTTTAATTTTCTAGAAAATGTACAGGTATGTCTAGGGATCAATTTTGATTAGGAATTTTAGAAAAAATGAGTTTATCACTTATTTCGCATTGCATTTCCTTACATTAGAGTAATCTGGAGTAATATTTGCAAAATTGTAAGAATGGAGTCGTTATATTAAGTTGGTTGTTACGCCATTAAACAAAATTCAGCTAATGTTTATTTTGAAAGTGAACTAAGTCACTTTCATTCTCGTGAATTTGTGGTATCTGGCCATTCATTTTTCCGAACGATCGTGATTTTGTATTCATTATCACTACGTATTTTTATAAACCAATAAAAATATTCTGTAGAAAGAATGATGTTCTTCATCATTCTTTCATCATTTTTTATTTAAAAAAAAGTTTTTAAAAAGATGCTTCATATAAGATGTTGAAAAGAACCGAATTCCATGTTTTACATGTTTCACCAAAATGGGGAAGGCCAAAAATATATGGAAATATCCTCTTACTTCGATTATATAAAAGGACGAGGCCAATTTACCAGAAATATTTTAAATCACTTAAAATATACTTAAAAATCAAAATTTCATTTCAAAAGAAGGTGAAGAAAAAAAATGAATACTTTTGTTTTTAACTTTTGATTTTTAATAAAATTCTCTATTGTTCTGATTACAAGTCCGTTTGAATATATTCTGTTCATTTTGAAAATAGTCTAAATCATTTCAAGCTTGAAAAATCACATTTCCCTATAAGCTATAAATAAAATTTCACAACCATAAAAAATGTTTACTTTACAAGAGTAAATATTTTCAGAAATATTTTAGTTTGTTCAAAGTCAAATCTTTAAATATCTCAAAAAAAATATTTAACTTAGACCATTTCCATAATCACCGACACATATCGTATATTAAACATGATTTACTAGTTTACCAATTTTTCTATTACGTAATTTTTGCAATAAAACAAATGTGTCAATATTCTATAAAAAAAAATATTTCTATTAAAACCCAAATACACCTATCCCTTATTTTACACGGTAATCAATTTACACGTTTTAAAAAAATAAATGTTAAAAATAACATAGCCCTCGTTTTACACTGTACTTTATTTATATGTTTTATCATTTACACCGTTAAAAAAAATAAATAAATTAATAAATGTTGAAAATAATCAATTTACACGTTTTTCTCAGGAACCTAGGTGTAAAAATTCATCAATAAAATATACATATTTCAGCATTAAACATTTGATCATCTCCATGGAAACAACATCAACTATATATATGTATTTGAGTTTTCATTTCGCTGGAATTGGCAGAAAACCAATCACGATAAATGCACAATCAATTAAAATTACCTAACCGCAGATTGTTTCCCATTGTGTTTGTTAGTATTTGCCCTCACAACATTCATTAAAATTTTCTAAATTTCGCATTCGTACATTGATTGGATTTCAAATAAACGCAATTAATTTACAATAAAAAATAGCAATATTTTTGGTTTTTCTTTTACATATTTTGCGCAATCCTTGGTGTTTTTAGTTTTTGAATTTGCTATCTCTCGACTAATTTTGTAAAATAAGAAAATATCATTTAATTATTTTTTTCTTAAACAATATAAAAAATTTCACATCAAATTGAAAACAGATTAATTCTATATTTATATACTAACCTGATTTTTACAACTTAATTTCTTTTTATTTAACTAAAACAAATTTATCTAACAAAAGAAAACAAAAATATATAGATAAATGAAGTAGCGAGTAATTTATTTAAATGACAATAAAATATTATATTGTTTTATATTTTTCTCAGAAAATATGATTTTAAAAATCATAGAATTTCTATAGATCTATTGCTCAAGTAGGTCCTTGTTTTGGATACAAAATTTGCAGAAATAGACAATACTCTCTCACATGCAACGTGTACACAAACGTTTTTTCGTTGTTGCAAGATTACTTGATAATTCTTTTGCAAAGAATAGTTACAGAGGAAATTTGATTGTGCGGCATTGGTTTGTTAGCAGCGCGATTTACGGAATGCACTAATAACCAAAATCTAAGCATATAACATATATAAAGGCATGTTTTCCGGATGTGTATATATGTATTCTACGACATATATTGTATTAGATATATTTCTTCTTTTGCATCAACAAACAAAAAATATATTAGTGAAAGTGCTATTATATTTATTATATTATGTTATAATATATATTATATAATATATTTATTATAATATATTAAACAATTATATATACAGGTAGATGTGGCTCACACGGTTACTATCCGGATTAAACAGAATATTGTCCCTAAAAAGCGGAGTAAATTTGTGTTATTTGCTTAGTTTTGTTTCCGTTCTTTAGGTTTTATCCCTAATAAGCGGCTGTCCCCATTAACCGGTATCCCAATTAAGCGGAATCGACTGTAATTAATTCACATTTGTCTACACTCAAAAACCGTTTCTTTAGTTAAAAACCCCGGTTTTCAAATTTTATACATTTGTATTTTAAGTTTAGTTGAAAATAACCCGGTTTTCGAATTATATAAATTTCTTCAACCGATAAATCCTATAACCGATTCATTCGCAGTTTGTAAACTAAACGAATAAATATTGTAAACGATTTGTATTGGATTGCGACCTTACCAGAGACCATTTTCTTCTGTTATTAATGTTCCGTTTCCAGTGCTGTATAAATAAAAGAGGAACCGGCTATGAATTATTGAAAACGAAGTTAGGAGACTTTTCGAATACGACAAAAAAAAGGAAGAAAAAATGTAGGAAATGGTGAGGGTAAAGCTCAAGGTCCAAAGCGTCGGTGTAAATATTGGAGATCAAACAATCAACGATTTGATTACACCTCATTACAGCCACTCTTTCCGTATGAAATAAGTCGAAATCTTTCAATCCGAGCGCAACACGCTTTACAAAGATACAAAGATTAGCAAATAGTGCTAAAAATTATTGCAGAATGCAACAATGATGGAAAAGTCAATAAAAATAATATAAAGTTTTGAAAGTCAACATCTGTAATGACAATTTTGAAAACGGGCAACTTGAATGAAAGAAACGAAAGAAAAAGAATAGAATGGAACATAGTGTGTGTGCGGTTCATTGTTGAATGTCTGTGGCATTGGGGATCTTTTCTCGCGGAAATCGATTGGCGGACTCAATTAACTCGCGGAAACTTGAAACACGAAAGTAAATAACGAACGTCGTCCTCGTCGCTCATCCTATTCCTTGCCTTCACCTCGCGCCAGCGAAACGGACAACAATGAAGAAGGATGAAAAATTGGAGATACAACGAAAATAAAATGTATTTATTTCATTGTATTATCACTATTGTGACGAGATGTGCGTTAACGGATGGAAATAGTTTTTTCCCCGCTCAATGCTCATGTGTGTGGTGAAGAGAATGAGAGAGTAAGACAAAAATAGAATAAGAGTAATGTGGAAGAAGTCCAAGTGCGAGAAGAGATGGCGCAGACGCGCGCTCCTCTCGGATGGAGCGTGGCCGAAAGGTTTGAAAGTTTTCCCCCGGAGTGTCGTGCAGTTTTCGTTCAGTTGTTGCAGACTGCGAAGATCAACCTCACCGAAGACCGCATTCTTATTTCAAATACAATTAACTTGCGGTTATCCGGTGATACGCGGACCTCTTTACAAAGGACAAACTCGATGTCATCCAATATTCAACGGCAATCAGCAATGTCCATTAAAATTCTAACGCTCCTCTTGATCATCCATCTGTAAGTACTTCTAATTCTCATCTCTGATTTTTATATTATCTCGAATCTTCTTTTTTCTTATAAAATATTTATGAAAATTGAATACAATTTTTTGTTTTATATTTTTTTTGTCAATAATTATTATATTTTTCAATATTAATTAATACATAGAAATTGTCTAAAAAATTGTCAAAAATTAAAAATGATCAAATTCATTTATAAATTTCATAGAATTTCTCTATTTTCATTCTAAAATGCATATTTTTTTATACAAATTAAAGTAATTTAAAAAAATTAATAGTTTTGGTATACAATTGAAATTTCGTAAATTTAAAATCATCAATATTCATTTAAAAATCTTCAAGAAATTTCGAAAATTGAAAATTGTCGATATTAATTTATAAATTCATAATTTTCATAGAAATACACAATAAATTAATAAAATTTTATTGTCGATTGTATAATATTTAAGATAGTGTGCTTTTTTTTAAATATCGCAATTAATATTTAATAATTTTATGTTTGTATCAATTTTGTTGTACTGAAAAAAGTTTGGCTTTGTACAAATAATATCACTAATTTCAAATAAACAAAAAACGAAAAAAAAACAATATCCGTCTCTTTTTGCAATATACACTCACGTATGGAATCCGGAGTCCTTTGTAGTGGTTTTGATGCAGAGAGAAAAGCAAAACTTTAAAGCAGCCAAAGAGCGCGCCCTATTCGTATTCCATTATTTACTCCACCAAAATCACCTGGTATCACTTTTGATATCCTCCAACACTGACAATTTTTGTAAAAACAAAATAATTATGTTTGAAGTATGAAATTTTAATAATTAAGATTTTACAAATATTCGACAAGATTGTTTGGTGAAAAAATCAAAAAAATTGGTAAATATGTAATTTCTGAAATTTCTGTAAGAAAATATTTAAATTTCTTTTCCATTTATTTTCCAAAAAAGAGATTTAAAAGTCGATTTTTTTACTGATATTGTATTTTTAGTATTTTTTCAATTTATAGTAACATAGCAACTAGTTTTTTTTTTATATTATAGAAAGAGTCAGACGTAGCTACATAAATTCATTTTTTGATTAAATGTAATTGCATATTTTCACAAGTCACATATGAGAAGATAAGAACACATAAAAAATATAATTATGAAAAAGAAAATAATTATTTCAAAATTTTAGTAATAAAATTCAAATATAATAAAAATTAAACACTTAATGGGAGTCGCACTTGATTCAACGAAGAGCCGCATTTACCCACAATTGTAATTTGTAACAGAGTAACATTAAAAAAAAATTGGTGGAATATTTTCGAATATTTGTTACACTAATGTTTCAATTCGTGTATGTATGTTTTCGTAAACTTTAACTAAATTTTGCAAAATAAGAAAATGTATCGGCAAATACGTATTTCATGTAGAGTTCGCGTGCGTGTCTCGTCTTCTCCGCGTAAATAAATAATATTTTCGCGTCGAGAGATCGGGTGGTTTATTTATTTAGATGGATTTGAACAAATCCCGTGGAACGTTCGAGACGGCATATAAACGAGCGAGCGAAAGAAAGAGATT
Source organism: Nicrophorus vespilloides (assembly GCF_001412225.1). Lineage (NCBI taxonomy): Eukaryota > Metazoa > Arthropoda > Insecta > Coleoptera > Silphidae > Nicrophorus > Nicrophorus vespilloides. The sequence goes on from NW_017096643.1 coordinate 150,270, forward strand.
ATTTGGCTCCTTTCCTTTTCCCTTTTTTCCTTGGAGATTTCCAGCCCAAGGAACAGGAAGTGAAGTGACATTGGCGGCTGAAGAACAGATTTTCTTGAATTTAACCTTCCTCTTCATAAGTCTGTCCGTGCATATCAGCGGGCGGTGATTTTTCAACCAACAATTCAACATAATTTACCCTATTCTCTAATTTGTGATGCTCAAATTGTTCTCGTAAAGGTAGTTTTTGTTTTAGCAATATCCATTTAGCGTTTATTAATTTCCATAAAATGTATAGATTTGCAATACAAAAAAGTCTATACGAGCTCCCTTTCGAACTTTAAAAAACCGGTTTTTGAATCTCAACTTTTCTACAAAACCGGTTTAAACCGTTTTCGAATTATTACCAAAAAAATGGAGAGAAAGGATTTTTACAACTTATTTTCTATTTATTTAATATATATAAAATTAAAAAATATATCAGAATTAAAACAAAACTTGAAAAAATCTAGAATATTACATAAAACTATGACTATAAAATATAATTTTGTTGTTAAAAATTACCGAATTTTCTCTTTTTTACCTCCCTTTTGGAACTCTCTAACTCATAACTGGATTCTCTAAACACAGAACTGTCAAAGAAGTTTTTTAAAGCGTTATGTCGCCTTTAAGTCGTATTATACAATGACAAGATGTAATGTATACATTATGAGATATGGCTCACTAAAGCTATCTAACGAATGCTCCTTTTTTTCCATTGATTCTTCCATCTCATATGAAAATTAAGAATGAGACTTAATTATTTTCCAATTTTTTGTTTATTTCATTAAACAGATGATTTTATTTTTAATCAAATAATGAATTCATGTTTATATTTTACATCTCAAAAACATTGGAATTATATAAATTTCTTAAAAACAAAACGGGTTTGAAAAACCGACAAACCGTAATAGAGCTTATGTAAAATTAAGAGCATTCGTGTCTCTTACATACTATACTGATGTTGTTTAGATCTGAATATCAGAATTTATTCCAGATATGTTGTACTTGAGAAAACAAAAAAGATGACCAACAGAATAATTTGATAAATGAGCACATCCACAAATCCAAGCAATGTTTTCGTAAATTTGTCTATTAAAATGTCTTTTAAATATTTTTGTTGAGACCAAATACTTAAATTTGGTACGATCTTCGGGCTCTTGACAATAAACTCTTTTTCATTAAATGTGACAGAAGCATATCTTCAATTAAACAATTGCAATTCTTTGGTTTTCCATATTAAGCGTCATAATAAATAATAATTTTAACCCGTATGTGGTGATTATGGTGAAACAGTACACTAAATAAAATGTAACACGATAACGCTCATGTACATAAAATAACACAAGATATACAAATCTTCAACCCGCTAGGGCGTGAGTCCGTGACGTGGGAAGGTTCAGGGCGCCACTTCCTTTTATAGAGAGGAAGAACTCTAACAACTGCTTCCAGATCAGCAACTTCTTCTCCGACGGTGGGCCTTTGCTCCTCTAGAGCACCAACACCGTCCTCTTGGAGATTACAAATATATCAGAATATCTTCTTAAACTGGAGACCTCAACCGTCTTCTTTCGCGGTTCGCTGCGGTCTCCTCGAATTTTGGAAACATAGTTGCAACGTGGAGCGCACTTGCAGCGTTGTCGATTTTACCACGTTACAAAACTAATTCACCTATTCACACATAATTCAAATAAAGTAAATAATCAACAATTACCACGGAAATGATTAATCTCCTATAAAGAAATGAACTTGCCAGCTCTTTATATAGTATATCAATAACTACTTCATTCTAGTCCACGGAAGCTAAGTCAGGATCGCATCTACTAGTAGTAGCACGTGACCTAGAATACCACGAAATGCGCATTCGCGAAGTAAGCATATCCCAAATCTAACTGTATGGTATTTGTACATAAGCAGTGGGTAAATCATCGTCGATCGGCTGTTGAATCCAACATTTCCAACAACTTTTTTTTAATATATGAGGTAATTACGTAACGAAAAAAATAAAAGTACACGAAATTCAAATATACGATATAAAAATGCTCTTAACATTTAAAAATTATAGGGATGCTCCGCATCCATGAGCGGACCGCCACTGGTGTATATATATTATTTGTTGTTTCCGTCCACCTTTATTTCACACTCTTTACGCTCCCTCCTTTTTACACTTCCATCAACTCTTTCTCTCTTCATATTCCACTCCTCTTTCTTTTTGGCTGACGTTGCGATCGTTTTGTTTGGCAGCCGTTTTAATGTGGCTCAAGGAGCTTGTGGATAAGGAGGATGAGAAGGAGGCCGACAAAAAATCACCTCACTTTTGCAGTGTTCCTCCCTCCTCCTCCAAACACATCTTATCCAATTACGAATCAATAATGAATTTCTTCTCTTTAAACACTTTTTCTTTTATTTTCTTTATTTTTTTTATCTTCTCATTCAACTCTTCCACACGTATTTCTACCATTTGATTTGCACCGCAATAAATCTGGCATTAATATTATTAACTCGGGCAAGTTGGCGAGACAATAAATCAAACCATTCATATTCAAACTTCGAAAAGTCTAATTTATGTTCAATCTTTGTACAAAAAAAAATATATATTAATAATAATTATTATTTGTTAGATATTTGGTGCCCGTGGGTCCAAAGAAAATATATTAGAGGGGAAGCCGCAGTGGTTAGGATGGCCCTGGGTACTTCCCATGATACAAATATGCAAGGTATTTTCATCAGCTTTTGCGCATGATATTCTTGGTTACCGTGGTGTCAAAGTGACAAACATTAAGTAACATTATATCATACCAAACATTGTGAATTATATCATTTCATGACTTATTTTGTATCATGGGTACTACTAGGGTTGCTTAACCGGGAATTTCCGGGTCAAATTTCCCGGGAATTTTGGAAAAATGTATAGTCTCGATACCCGGGAATCATCGTTCGAGACTCGAGAAATTTCAGATGAACTTAATGCAGCCTTAATGGAAATGCAAAATATTCAATTGAATTAGTTTAAGTCTATTTTTAGTGCATCAGTAAAGCATGCTCTTAATCTTACATATGCTCTACTGTACAATTAAAACAAATATGGAAAGGAAGCTCTATATATTTTTTTAGTGCGCAATTTAAAGAAAATATTGCAATGCACAACAAGGAATTTATTGGAAATCGAAATATTTTATGAAAATTAATAAACGCTCTCTGTTTTTTGCGAGGACATTTTATCTACTGAGTAATTTTTTTTAACAGCATCCCCCTGTTATAATTTATGTTTGTTTAATAAATAATTAGTTTACAGATATTGCCATTTTTGTAATAATTGTTGTATTTCGGTCAATGTAAAACATATTTTTTTTTATTTTTTGAGTCCCGACAATTACCGGGAATGAAAAAAGAAATATCGAGACTAAGCAACCATATAATCCATATAAACAAATGAATTAAATTATTAAACAAACCAATACAATTGATTGATTAATTAATTGATAAAATTAGAAGTTAGTATTTGATTATACACTTTCTGTCACTAATTTGAAGCGATGTAACTTCTTGTTGCGACATGCCGAAGAGAAACGCGGACTGAAACTTTGATATACTTATGGTTTGGTTACATAATAATGAAATTCGTTTGCTCGTTGTAAAATCTATATAAATTTTATCTTAACTTAACTTACTGTTACTTAATAAGTAATCTCATAGCTTATATTTAATACTTAAATTAAAAATTGTCACTATCTGAAATCAATTTATAAATATTATTATTTATAATTTTTTTGTCGCAGATAGAATGCATTTCTGTGAAATACCAACCCATGATTCTTAAAAAGAATTAAATAATTGGGAAACTATTGTTACAATTAATTACTAAATAATATAATTATAACTTTTGATATGTTTATATTAGATTTTCTTGCACTAATTTGAGACGTAGAAACTTCTTGTTACCACGTTGCGTAGAGAAACACGGACTCAACGTTTTAAATTAATTTATGTTGCAGAAATAAATTTGTAACTTTGTTGATGTAATAAGGGGTGAATGAATTAAATGTTGGTGGGTAGAAGAGAAGCTCATAGATTCTAATGTGTTGATTCTGTAATTGCCCGAAGAAAGGACAAAGGAAACGAATAACGAGGGTCCTCGTCGCGTAAAAGTGAGTCGTTATTTATTTACGTTACCGCAGCGAACGAGCTAGCGGACCTAAATGGATATTTATGGCTTGGATACTTGACGATTCTTCCAACAGGACTTTCCACTCGGCTAAAGCTCTTCGTCGCATCGCGTCGTATTATTGCCCGAACATCGGATGCTAATTAAGCGTTTCCTTCCATACTTCTGTGGGAAGAGAAAATATTTGCTCTGAGTCGCCCTCCCTCTCTCCTCTTTATTTGTTTTCGTTTCTAGGTCGTGTCTGGAGTGCTCAATCCGTCTGATGAAGGCGGTACCCGTGGAAGATGCTGCGATGACCTCGACTTCTTCGGTGGTCCTGGGTTTCTCGCAGCGCGGAAACTATCTTCGCGTGGACAACGGCAATTCTTCAAGCAGAAAGCGCCGCTCTCCGCTAAACGATCACGTTAGCAGGAACATCACTATGGTTTTGGAGAATCTGCTGAAGAACTACGAGAGCTCACAGCTTCCCACGCACGGGCAAGGTGGGTGATCGTTGTAGTTGGTATGCCGACCCTCGAAACATCCGCTTTGATCTTCTCGTATCAGTTTCCTCGCGAAAGCCTCGCGTGATTAACATAATTCTTGGCGTGTTTTCGGATCCGCCGTTTGCTGCTATATGCATATTCCAGAAGGCTGAATAATCGTACGATTACGACGACGTGAAAGTCCTTTTACGCGCGGCGCGGTTAATTTGACGATTAAAAACAGTTTTCACCCCTTTACCATTCGGAACGAATTCCGTCAGAGAAATAGAACAGAAAGAATGAAGTAGTGAGAGAGCTTACTGGAAATAAACAAAAAAAAATGAGAGAAGCAGAAACACGAATTGATCTTTGATCCAAGAACGTCTCGCTTCAAAAAAACAAAACAAGAAAAAAACTTGCGTTGACTCGTCTCGCTCACTTTAAACAGTTTATTTTTTTCCTCGTCGCAATCAATTTGCATAAATTCATGTCATATTTGACATACATTTGTATAGTTGAATGAAATTATTATTTCTTTGTTATTATTTATTTTAAAAACAAATCAAATTGGATTTTAATGAACTCTTAAATGTAAATGAACGAATTTTTGCGGACTTATTTCAAACAACAACAAAAAAACGCTTGAATATTTGTCATTTTACTTGCTTCAGTAACGAAACTAATTTCGTTTTAATAACGCGTGTGCGCTTCATTAAATTTAAGATGCAATATTTAAACTTTGATACATTTCTTTTTCTATTAAAAGTAAATTTTATATTGATGTAAAAAAATAAAACCTATTAATCTATTTTTGCAATTTTCAAATATGAAAATATTAACTTGGATGTGTTTAAAACGTGCAAATAATCATATGAAGGTAATCTATTTATTTTAACTTAAATATGTTATGACCGCCCGGATCTTTATTCTATTATTTAATAAAATGGTATTTTTAAAATTATTTAAAAAATGTTATTTAATCAAGTTGGATTATGTACTTAAGATTGATGTATCAAAAGTGACAAATAATTATGATGTTACGTAGAACATTAGTTCATAGGTGTAATTAATACTTCATATTTTCTCTTAGATAAACCGACGGTTGTGCAGACAAATATTCTAATCAGGAGTATGGGTCCAGTTTCCGAGTTGGATATGGTTAGTTAATTGTGTAAAAATTGAACGTTTTATATATTTTTGATGATTTATGATATTTTTTTGCTGTGTTTGTTGATAAGGAGTACTCGATGGATTGTTACTTCCGGCAATATTGGCGAGACCGGAGGCTGTCGTTCTTCGGCCCGATAAAGTCTTTATCTCTGTCGATCAAGATGCTGGAGCGGATCTGGCGTCCGGACACTTACTTCTACAACGGAAAGAACTCTTACGTGCACACCATAACTGTTCCCAATAAGCTGTTGCGCATCAGCCAGGACGGAGACATACTCTATTCGATGAGGTGAGAGATAACGAGAGATGAAGGAGTTCGCGGCGGTGCATATTGATTAATCAGTGATTTCCAGATTGACGATCAAAGCCAAGTGCCCGATGGAGTTGAGAACATTCCCCATGGACCGTCAGTCATGTCCTCTTATCCTTGGAAGCTGTGAGTGAACATAAATGAATAAACTAAGATCTCCTTCTTCATATTATATTGATGCTATTAAATTTTAAATTGTTTGGAATGCAGATGCTTACACTTCTCGTGAGTTGGTCTACCAATGGCAGAACGAGGCGAGCGTTAATTTCGTACCCGGAATGACTCTGTCCCAGTTCGACCTGATGAGCTTTCCCTACCGCAATTTCACTTTCCGTCGCAGGGAAGGTTTGTCATGAAGCAGCTCATTCGCATATCTTCCCCTTTAATACTCTTCCTCGCATTCCAGGCGACTTCTCGGTGCTGCAGGTATCATTCAACCTGCAACGGCATACAGGCTACTTTCTTATACAGGTCTACGTCCCGTGCATCCTCATCGTCGTTCTCTCATGGGTGTCCTTCTGGATACATCGTGAAGCGACTAGCGATCGCGTCGGTTTGGGCATCACCACCGTTCTCACGCTCTCCACGATAAGTCTGGACTCTCGCACCGACCTTCCGAAAGTGCGCTACGCCACTGCCCTGGACTGGTTTCTCTTGATGAGCTTTTTCTACTGCATCGCCACCCTCCTCGAATTTGCCGGCGTACATTATTTCACCAAAGTTGGAAGCGGTGAAATCCCCGTCGACGAGGAGGAATGGGAAGACTGCGACAGCTTCGATGAACCTTTGCAAATCGATCCGCTGCAGATCGCTAATTGCAATCAGATCGGAGGCCGCCGACGGAACTCCATCATTTGTCCAATTTACAATGTTAGATGAAAGTTAATGGTAACCGGATACTCGCTTCTAACAATTCCTCCTCCTCAAATTTTTGCAGGATCCTTCATTACATTACGGCAGCCGCAGGATGTCGATCTGCTCGACGTCTCCTTCCATCCATCAAACGCCACCACCTCCGCCTATCAGATTGACGATGGAAAGGACCACCCAAACAGAGTATAGACTTCCCAAGTGGCGACAGTTCTGGTACTGCCTCATCGGAGATGATAAGTTTAGGAAGCGAAGGCAACGCGAAGCAGCCGCAATCGCCGCCGGTAATCACCATCATTAGTTTTAAAGTAAGATATGTTTACTATAAACATAGATGTTGCAGGCAACGATCATGGTGCCAGACATGTGAACAGCGTGTCCTACATAGACCGGGCGGCACGCGTTCTCTTCCCGACTTCCTTCACGCTGCTGAACGTAATTTATTGGGTGGTTTATTACACTTACCAGGAAGATTTTAAATGGGGCGACCCTCCGCTGCACACTCTCAGTCATTAAACCGACCAAATTGTGTTGATTAATTAATGCCAAACCATCGCAAAACCCCTCCACGTACCATTCCCTCCTCCGTTCACCCATTTCAAAATATCCTCGAAAACCTGAATTAATCCACCTCCGGCTCATTACACACGTCCGCTCCACTCCTAAGAAATTGCTGTAAGTAATGGAGAACCTCGAACGAAGAACATCATTTCAAAAGTCCACCCACTTTAATTATGCAGACAATTCTCGTGACGATTGGCCAAAGTGTTTTCATTATTATAGGCAACTGTTTGTATTGCGTTTCTAGAAAGCCAATCACTGGCCATTTGAATTGTAGAGGAAGCCCGTTGCCCGTGATTGGTTGCAATGCAGAACATGGATTCCCGCAATCGCATCTAAGACTTAAGCATTCATAAAATTATGAAAATGAAAATATATATTGAGTAATTATAGCCGATCTATTATATTTATTAAATCAACATTAGATGGAATCAATAATGCAGTTATTTGTTTTTAATCTTTTTTTATATATAATTTTATCAGTTTATGTAATGATTTTAAGATAAAATAAATAAAAAGTGTGAGTACTTTTTTTTAATTTACAAAAAAACGCAGCATTTCCCATTGGTAGCAGGATACGTAACAGGACGGTGGGTTATATTTTTTTATTTATTCGAGATAACATGGAATATATTTTTATTATGTTAATATATATATACTTTTTTAACATTAAAAGAGATTGCGTTTTTTTTATTTTCACGCCGCGGGAGGAACACATCAACGGATGATAAGAGAACAGTCGTGAAGAGTAGACACAGAGTAGCAAAGTTATCTTAATAGTAATCATAATAACCAGATTGATTTGTGGTGATTGAGTGAGCGAGTGAGTGTTCGGCTAATTCAAGTATATAATATAATAATAAATACAATGTTAAAATATAGATGAAATTACGGGGGATGTGCCCATTATATATCACAGTACATACACTAATAATTACACATATTTTTTGTTTTTCTTTTGTTTCGAAATAAGCCAACTCGAGAACTTTGTTAATACGCTCACATATATTTACATAGATTCATGTCGGTTTATCGAAAATAAATTTGCCTCCAATATACATATATCATATTTAGAATATTTTTCTTTTTTTTTCCTTTTAAATATTTATATATATATATAATTTATATGTACAAATCGCTAAATATTTTCCAATAAACTTTCTATAATATACATAAATAACATCTTATTGTCCTGAATTACATTTCTTTTTTTTTCTCCAACGACAAAAAAAAATACAGTAATCGTATCTTACTTAGATTAGAGCCTTACGACAGTATTTAGGCTCCTTTAAAATTACATTTTATATTGGAAATAGATATAATGTACACATTTATTTATTATATTTTTAAAGGTTTAAATGAACGAGAAAAGGCCGTTTATCACATGAATGGAAGTAGGTTTTCGGGTATACACATATTACATGGTGCTAGTGCCACCAGAGAACAAAAGAACCAAAGAACTTTGCCTACTACGTTGATTATCAATAGAGTGTGGTGGAGTATTATGTACAATTTTTGATTGGTATCGTTCATGGATTCGAGACGGAATGCCACATCGCTATTGGCTTACGCATCGAAGCCAGCATCTGGTTCCAATGGTTCAAAGAACGACCGTACGTTTCCGGTCCAATGCTTACGTGACCTATCGTGCAGACCTTCTCGCCACTACCGGACGCCTCCGCTATCGTGAAATCCAGTTTGATTCCCTTTGAACAAAATCGAACAGCATATATAGAATCTAACTAAAAAAATATAGTTTTGCCTATGATTCGCATATAAAAGTTACGAACATAACGCACGTTATTCTAGACAACAGACAAAAGTCGATCGAACGAACAAAGGCCGAACGCGCATTGCAAACAAATGACAATTTGTCGTACCGAGTTTACTTGGCTTTTGTTCATAGGTGTTCTGGCCTGGAATTATGAATTACGTTCATCGCTGCTTTCGAACAATGAAAAACACAACAGGTAAACGTAACGTTTCTCCGTAAACAAACGACAATAAAAATAAGTAATTTTGAATTGCTTAAATATTAAGTAACGTGCGCTACATCTGATTTGCAAACTATCGCTTACCTGTAATGAATAGATTGGCAGATGGAAGATCATCAGTTCGTTGAAGATAGGGCTGTGCTCACCGTACTTCACGGGTGTTTTCTGCTTGTGGATCCGATTTCCGGTCTGCGTTATCGATAGCTTCACAAAAAACATTCTCAATTATAAAAGGATATATAGATAACTTAAATATAACAATTTAGTAATAACTACCATAACTTATTGTCATTGTTTAAATATTATTAATAATAAAGTTGGGGATTACTTTTACGAAAGAATTTCCAGTTTTGATGGAGTTGCAGAAGCTAAAGTTTCGACCTTTGATTATCACCACGGTCAATCTCTCGGCAGTCGGAAGGTAGCTCAGTGAGATCATCAATTCGCCATAGCCGGTCTCCTGAGAAAGAACGAGTGAAGATAGAGAGTAAAAAAGTGTAAGTTGTTGAGTTTTAAATATCAAGTACTTGTCCGCAATCTGTGATTGTGACCCAAGTGGTCGACGGTTGCTTGATGTTAAAGTCGAGAAGGCTAAGCTCGCCTTCCCCAATGAGCGAGTCCGAGTACACGTTAACGGTGTAGATCTGGAAGAGCAGCGCCGTGTATATCGAGTTTCCAGGATCCATAGAGAAGACTACTCTCTCCTTGTAGGTGGGATTGCTGGAGTCCTCGCACACTTTGGTCTGCACGCTAATACTAACATCAGGTAACAAGAATATTTTGATGCAGGAGTTGACCGGCTCGCACAGCCCAAATGGATTCACTAGATCGTGCGCCTCAAGTATGTTGGCGATCATCTCGCTGCGTTCGCTGCAAAACAGGTTTACGTTAAAAAACAATTATTGTAAAAATATGGGATTTGTGGTAACTAACTTATCGTATTCTAAACTAATGCATAAATGCCCAGACACGTGGTGCGTCCTCGGGGATGAAGTATCTGGTTCCTCGGCGTCCACGGCCAAGGCCATATTGAGCAGAGTGGATTCGGCCTGAAGGCGATCCAGAATGGCAATGGTCTCGTTGGAGCCGCTCGCATCGACTGGTGGCGAAGAAGGAGGAGGTGGATGAGGAGGCGGCGGCTGCGGCGATGATTCCCAGCCGCCGCCACCACCTGGGCCGGCGATAGGAGGCGGCGATCCGTAAGCGATGCACCTTCTGGTAGCCAGAAAGTTGGCGGAGAGTACGGGTCGCGGCAGAGGCTTGATCGATGTGCTGCTTTTCGACGCGCTTTCCCTACGAAAACTGGGAATAATGCAAACACACATCAAGCTGTTCTTTGCTATTCAGGCAAGCGGTGGTGGTTTTTTGATGTACGTGATTGAATGTGCACGGAGTTTCGATACACATGAATGTCGACTATACGAAGGAAATTAAAAATTAACACTACAAATTGACATATCTTCATGATACTCATGATACCGAACATACCCCGTGCACTGCAATTCTATGTCTATGCTAGTAAGGTATGTTTGACTAGGGGCTTCTGCGGGGATCGAGGAGGAGGATGCTTACAACACAGTTTCGATTAGAGATAATTGCGATTGGCTTTCAGCGGTTTGCGATGATGGAAGTGGGGCTGCGGGAGCTGGCCTCAACGGCTGCGGCGGAATAGCATCAGCCTCCGAGTCGCTCCCGTTTCCATCGACGACGCCGCCTCCTCCTCCACCTCCGAAATTCGACGTGGCAATCTTAATGTCTTTGTCCACAGAATCGAACCGCTTGAAACTGCCGCTTGGTCCTATCTGAATGTCCGAATCCGAGTGAACCTGCGAAGCAATTTTTCATCGAGATGCTCATTACTGATCATCACCATTATCATCTTTATCACTCACTATGTAACCGTTCCCGTTAAAATACTCCTTCAGTCGAGTAAAATTGACTTTTTCTTGCCCGATAGCCTGGATCCAGGTCAGCAACATCGAAATGAGGCCGAACCTGTAGCTCACATAGGCTATCACTATTGATGCGAGGATCACGCCGAGTACTAAAGTCAAACGATCGACGTCGGAGTCCTCCATCTGATGCGACACAAAAAAAAAACAACAATTGAATACAAGAAACGTACGTACAGCAGGTATATGTGAAAATGCTCATCATCACCCAGCGTATCCACCGAAATATAGAAAGGAAATATTCCTATAAATATTTTCTGCACATAATATCGTTAAATTCCTACTCGAAATTCTGACCCATATTTCAATTGGAATTTTATCAACTAATACCAAATTCTATGCAATTTTCCATGAATTCTCCGATACATTCTGCTTGTATATACTAAATTCTCTTGGAGTTGCGATATTCCATATATATCATTGTTAACAAAAATATTAAAATATTTAACGAATTTAAACAAAATTAAGGAGAATTTAAAAAGTAGTAATTTCGAGATAATTTTAAATACTTTTAGAAACATTGAAGTAATACAATCACATGTATTATTTGGACGCGTGCATCAAGTAGCAATGTCTTCAGAAAATAAAATGACGAGGAAGGAAGGAGAGTGCCAGCCACAGGTGAAACAAGGAAGTGCTTGCGGATGGAAATTGAGACACTTAGCAAATTCCATAATTAAACTGCTACAAGCAGGACGAAATGCGATGCGACACAGGAAATTCTGCCGCATTTGAACGCGAACGACGTAGGCTGGTCGTTCATTGTGTACCGGTTGATTACATTATGCGACCTCCGTTTTCGCAGAACAATACGTTATAACATCTAGTGCAATTAATTGGAAACAATATGATGCTGAAGATTCATAACTGCAGCAAATGATTCGAAGAAGTACGAATTTAATTTGAACCCTATTTGATAATGATGAACAATACTTTAAATTCGAACGAAATATGTAACATGTCAATTAGATGAAGTTGTCTAAAAGTGGGTGGATTATTATTACGATGTACGAGGTGTTCATTACTTTGATTGTATATATCGACATGGCATTGAAGACGAGATGGAAAGATGAAAGCAGAATGTAAATAGATATTGAGACTAATATAAATCAGCATCTATAGAAGAAAGAGAGTAAGGATAAGTAAAGATGATTTATATGTTATGCATAACTTAAAAACATACAAGTATGCATAATCTAATAACATTGAATTGGATAATGACTACAACAAAGTAAACTCCGAAACAATTACAGTTGGGAACAATGCTGTGTGGTAATATTAAAATAATAAATTTAAAAAAAAATAAAAAATCTGTAAAAATATGATTTAATTGAACATTGAAATTTGACAGAAATAATTGATCTAGATTATTATATTTATTATTTTCATAATAACTGCAGATAAGAATGAAAAATAAAGTGAGAGTTAAAATATAAGATTCATAAATAAATAAGATGTGTGAAGATAAAATATAAAGATTTGAGAAATGATGCTCCAATAGGGTGCGATTTATGAGGAATCTTCTTAATTGACGTGACGATTTGAATAGGAAACCAAGAGGCTAAATATATTCTTAAAATAGATTGAAGTCTAACCTTCTGCAAAAAAAAATACACACTCACACTTACAATAGTTTTCTTCTCGAGCAATGGAAATGCACTACACCAGATTGTTTTGATATACGACGCTTTCAGTCGGACACTATTGTCGTCATAGTAGATGGTGGCGGCGGGCAATGCATGATTATTTCACTTTCTCGGCCCCGTTTGTTTTTTCCTGCAAATGCGGTGTGGATGTTTTTCTATTTAGCAATATTGACTTGCTATCAGAGTTGCCGTTGTCATTTACATTGTGCGGTGCTGATGTCGCGACTTTTGGACGCGATGGCTCTTCTGGCCAGATACGGTCAGAGTAGAGCTGGAGCCACAAAACGCGACCGCCGCCCCCAGAAGCGCAGGCGCGCCGCCCCTCGCACACAATTTACCGCCTCCGCACGAATAATTGATTCCCGTTTCCATCAAGCGGCGCGACGCGCTCTATTTTTCCACCACCACCCGCCACTCAGACTCATCAAGAATCAAATATTGCATACCCTTTGTTTCAACGTTGTCTTGTTTTTAATTGCAACCACAAGACATTAGAAATTATCATTATTAGACACATACATTAAAAACATTCCGTGTCCTGCATTTTGCGTATATTTATAATAAACAATACAATATACATAATATGTAAAAGCTAGAACAAAAAGAAGCTTGGGTTTACTCATTTATTAATACAAAAAAAAATGTGAAATATACAGTCCATTTATTCAACACAAACGAAAACCATGAGCCGAACGTCGAAAAATATATAAGAAAGAAAATAGCATTTCAATAATAAATATTTGATTGATATTGTTTTTGGTTTCTTCCTACAGCGATTTTGAAACGAGAAAAGACAAAGTGGTAATAAATGTTGTTTACAAAAATCATTAAATTAATGATGACGAGATTGGCGTTCTTCCAGCCTGATCCAATTGCAAAGAGGCGTGAAATATGTAGTTGTTATTTAATGCCCGTACCTAAAAAAAATTAAATAAATTGGCGTTATTTTTTAATATTTCTCTGGTAATTGTTTTCTATTTTTTTTTTCTAAATTTGAATGTACATACTTTTGGAATTCCCATTCCCTGTTGTCTAGTGGACAAACCTGTCTGGTCTTCAACCACCTTGAAATGCAATGGAAATGGAATGCATGCTACAAAATCATAAACAATTTCATTATTTATAAGATAAATTTAACTAGTGAAAATTGTTACATTGCAAACACCCCAAGCCACTGTGCACTCTTCGCTAGTTGCTGATGCCTGATTTGCCTGACACTCAATGCACAGATCCATGATATGGTTCCGGCAGATGGCACAGTTGTCCACCACAATGTCTATAAAACAAAGTCAATTAGTGTACATACAGAGACAAACACAGTCATTTTCTAAACTCACCCCACGCCCAAAGAGCCACAGCATTCCACTGAAATTCGCAAAAGATAAATAGCAAAGTTAGATGTAGTTATCAACAATAAATAGGTTATGTTTTCGTACCTTCTTCACTTCGAATCTCTTTTTTTCGCCTTTGGAGCTGCTGGAAGGCAACTCGACTACTTCCTCATCCACGTCCATCGCAGATGCCATAGCAATGGATTAATTAATTGGAAACAAAAAATAAACGTTTGAACCTTGGAATAAAAGTGTATATATAATACGATGATTTTGAAGAATATACACTGTTTTTCCTTTATGCCGCACACAAAAAAAACACAAGTGACATCAGCTGGTTTGACAGATATCATCAGTTTCACCAACTGCTATTGAAATTCACAATGGAATTACATTTTTTTATCATAAAATCTGATAAGAAAAGTGACAGATTCAAATGGATTCAAATCTCACCAACAATAAAAATCAATTCTCTGGTCTGGTCCATTGCACCGAAAATATTGTAGAAATGAGACCGTGCAGATTAAGAAAAAAACAATTTATTAATGTTATTATTGTGTTCTGAAATAGTATTCATTTCCTATTAGATATTTCTTCAAATTATATGAAATGCATGTACTTTATTATTATATATATGTATTTAAAGTATTTCTTATGTTGGTTAATATGTTTGATGTTAAAGTTGGCAGTTTTGTAGCAATTTGACATTTGATGAAAAAGTTTGTTGTCATCGTGCGTTGAAAGTCACCGTTCGGTTTATAGAAAAGTTAAAGAAAATCGGTGGAAAATGCCTAGCCAAGAAGTGACCACGAGCAAGGTGGTTGTCCACCCTCTGGTGTTGCTTAGCGTCGTTGATCATTTTAATCGTATGGGTAAGATCGGCAATGAAAAACGAGTGGTTGGCGTTCTCCTAGGTTGCTGGAGGGCTAAAGGTGTCTTGGATGTTTCAAACAGTTTTGCCAGTGAGTACAATTTCACAAATGTGCAAAACATATTTCTTTATGTAATTCAATGTATTTTTAGTTCCGTTCGATGAAGATGACAAGGACAAATCTGTGTGGTTCTTGGATCATGATTATTTGGAAAACATGTATGGAATGTTCAAGAAAGTGAATGCAAGGGAAAAGGTTGTGGGCTGGTACCATACAGGCCCCAAGCTCCATCAGAATGATATTGCTATCAATGAACTGATCCGTCGTTATTGCCCTAACTCAGTTTTGGTCATAATTGATGCAAAACCTAAAGATTTGGGTCTTCCAACTGAAGCTTATCAGGCTGTTGAAGAAGTCCATGATGATGGGTCACCAACATCGAAGACTTTTGAACATGTACCTAGTGAAATCGGCGCCGAAGAAGCTGAGGAGGTCGGTGTTGAGCACCTACTCAGAGATATCAAGGATACCACTGTGGGCACGTTATCTCAAAGGATCACAAATCAACTGCTTGGACTGAAGGGTTTGCACCTACAGTTGAGAGAAATCCGCGATTACCTCATCCAAGTCGGAGAGAGCAAGATGCCGATCAATCACCAAATCGTGTATCAACTGCAGGACATTTTCAATCTGCTTCCCGATATAAACCACGACCTCTTCAATAAATCGTTCTACGTAAAGAACAACGATCAGATGTTGGTTGTATATTTGGCCGCCATGGTCAGATCAATTGTAGCGCTCCACAATCTGATCAACAATAAGTTGACGAATAAGGATGCTGAGGAGGTGAAGAAAGATGACAAGAAGGAGAGCAAAGACAAGGATAAGGACAAGGAGGCGGCCAAAAAGGATGAGAAGAAAAAGTAGTTCAATAATGTTATTAAACTTAATTTAATTGATTCATGCTAAACTCAACAATATAATAATAATAATTACATATAATTTTTAATAACAGTATCTTTCAATTTTTATTTAAATATTTACACAGTGCAGCATTTTTTTGAGGTCCATTTTTGTCTGCATTTTTGTATATACACTCAGTTGTTTATCAACATCACTATGAACAATATCACCATGGTAGCAGGTATTGTGATGATCGGAAGTTGTTGCGGTGATGACGAGTTTTGTTGTTGCCAATTGCCAGTTCCCACGTAAGGTTCCAGATTGGTTCTGTTGTAGTTGGCAAAGTACCAACTGTTGACATCGTCTTCGTTAACCTTTGGTTGTTCCATCGCCGGACGAGATTCCCGCTCCTCTAAGATACCGTTCTTTGCTTCGCGATTATGCGCTGACGGTGTAATGAAATCCACGACGTCGTCTTCATCGTCGCTTTCAACATTGCCGACCTCTAAAGACGATTGCTGCGAAGCATGAGGGTTTGCCACTTTGGTGATGCTCGGTCGACCTGACGGTCTGAACTGCGGTTGCTGCCCTCCAGGTATCAAAAGCGCCGATAAAGGTGTGGCTTTCGTCTGGGTGTTTACGAGATTCTCGATGTTCGTTTGCTGCGTTGTCACCACCAAATTGGGAATCTCTGGAGGAATTGAAACATTCTCTACGATTTCCTTGAAGATCTCCCCGAATCCGTCTTGAGAAGACGTCTCCAAGTCTGGAGGTTTTACTGTGGTTGTTAATATCTTAGGTTGTTCCAATTCGATTATTCTCGCTGTAGTTTCTATAACTGGCTCAACAACCTGCTCGTCATCTTCCTCCTCTACCGTTTCTAGAGAGTAATCAAATTCTGTTGTTGGTTTTACTATTTCCGTTGTTGTTTTGGGTGTTGTAGTAGTGGTTGTCGTCACTACTGGTCCGCGTTTAGTCAAAAAACTTGGCGGACTATTCTGCTGGTAATTGTTAGGATCTATTTGCAACACGTTGGCGCTGGGGCTCCGCTGCTGTGTCAGATTGACCTTCTCAATATGAGCAGTAAAGTTCTTCGCACTGAATAATTCTTCAGGTCCCACCACCATAGGCGTAAATCCACCGGAGCCTGGTAATAAAGGAACAAACCCGGTGTGAATCTCAGGATGCTGCGGTGGCGACATCCCTAGGATCGTTTGCTCCGGCTTTGGTTTATAAAATCCAAGTGGTTTATTGACAATGGCCGTCTTCCGTTCGGCCTCCACCAATTTCTTCGGTTTACCATCGTCCATCCTCATATTTCCCAAGAAGTTATTCAAACTGGGAAGAGGCAGACCGAAGAACGTGAAGCCGCTTGAACTCGGCGATCCGATTACCCCTTTTGGACCTTCGGGATTCTTCGTCTTGTTCCTGGTGGCAGCGTAAATAACCGGAGTGTCTCCACCAGGAAAACGCTTCGATGGTTTCCTAGTGGTGGTAGGCGAGGAGGTGTCGTTGTAGGGATATTCGTCGACGTATTCGTCGTAGAAGTAATCGCTCTCTTCCGGCGACGGTGCCAGATGGTTCTTGTTGTCGATCTTTGTCCTATTTCTCCAGTGCTCCAGCTGCTGCGAGAATATTTGCGATGTTTCTTCTTCACAACCGACATCCATCAGGTCGGGCTCTTCCTTGGCCTCGGCGCATTCTTGTCGCGATAGTCTGATGTCTCGAAGGAGGCTCCCATCTCGACACTTTGGTCCCAAAGCTGACTGCTCTTGCATCCAAACCCTCAACCAAAGAATATTACATGAACAGCTCAATGGATTTCCTGAGAAGAAGAACAGAAATATGTTAAAATGAATATTGTCAAACATGTATTTCAAACTAAATTTACACAAAACAAAAGATCCTTGAGAGTAGGATGGATCCTAATTTGCTTGGTTAATTAACATAATTTACGTTATTTATCAAAAAACAACAAAAAAGTACTAACCATCTATGTCAAGGACGGCAAGATTTCCTCTGAGCTTCTGGACCGCGCGTTCCGGAAATGTCATCATCTTATTGTTCCTCAGACTGAGCACACGAAGCCTCGGCATTTCATTGAAAGCGGTCTCCGCTCCGTTCACGCTGCAAATTCTATTATCGTCCATCCGCAGCTCTACCAACCACTCCATCCTCTCCAGAGATCTACCTTCGACTGTAATAATCTCATTTCTGCTAATATCCAGCATTTCCAAAGATCGCAAACCGCGAAGACCGCAATCCTCCAAACTGCCCAAATGATTTCCACTCAGATTAAGCATGAGTACTGTTGGCACTTTGTAGAATGCCACGTTTGACACCAGCTTCAGTTCATTTTCCTGCAATTCAACCATCTGTAATCGAGGAAGCTCTGCAAAAGCGCCGCTTGGAATCTCCCTTAATCGATTATTGTTCAATTTCACTGTGTTTAACACGTTCATGTTGCCGATTGCTTTTGTTTCCATCGCGGAGATCTCATTATCCTGCAGATCCAACAGCTGTAAGTTTGGTAACCCATCGAACGCGCCATATCGAAGATCTTGAATGAAATTTTTGCTCAAGCGGATCTCGACCAGTGCTTTGAGCTCGTTCAAATTTCTCATATCCCGTAATCGATTGTTGCTAAGATCTAGGATTTTCAAACTCTTCAATTCGTACAGATCCGAGGGCAAATTAATGAGAGAATTGTGCGCTGCTTTCATGACCTCCAACTTTTTGGTATCATCCAAAGCTCCGCTCAAGATTTCTGTCAGTTGATTGCGACTTACGTCGAGCACTTTTAGATTGCCGCAACCTCTAAAGATTTCCGGGACCAACATCTCCAAACGATTGTCGCGCAGATTCAACTCGGCAAGGATTGGGCAATCTTTGAAGGTCCCCGGAGGCAATTTAGATATTCTATTATCGCGCAAATCCAGCACTTCCAGTTTGCTCAGACCTGGAAAAGAGCTCTGATCGATTTGGTTTAATGCGTTCTTAGCTAAATACAATTTCCTGAGTTGCGGCAGTTTCCTGAACGATTCCGGTGTAATTCTCTGTATTGCGTTCGAAGATATGTCAAGCATCTTCAGAGCAGGCAAGTCAAATTTCTGTGGTACTTCGGTTAACAGGTTGCGCTCCAGATGAATATATTCTATGTTCTTCGGAAGTCCGGCCACGAATTCCGGAAGACTATTGTGGCTTAAGTCTAATTCAAAGAGCTTGGCCAGGTGTCGGAAAGTTGCAGGATGCACGCTTGGTAACGAGTTCTGCGAGAGATTAATGCTCTCCAATTCCGGCGTCAGCAGGAATATCTCTGGATCTATTGAAGTCAGCTCGTTTCCGCTTAAATCTAATTTACGAAGAGATGGAACGTTGGTTAAAAGGTGCGAGTCCAATCTCGTAAAGAAATTCCCGGACAAATCCAAACCCTTCAACGAGGGCAATTTCCAAAGAGGAAAGTCTAATTGTTCGGAGGACAGAGAGTTGTTTTTGAGCCGCAGCTCCCGTAGCGCGGGCATCGCCATGAACGCGTCCGATTCAATAATCCTGATCTTATTGTAATCCAAGTTGAGATGCTCCAGAGTCGGATGGCCACGCAACGCTCCGAAGGGAATTGCCTCCAAACTGTTGAAGCTCATGTCGAGGAAGGTAAGCCTCGGTAAAGCGTCCAAAAGCGAACGCAGCTCTGCAACATGCGTGAGGTCGTTGCTCATCAACCACAGCTCTTCCAATCCGCTCGCGGAATGTTGCAGAAAAGATTCAGGATGAACTCTACGAAGCTGATTGAAGTTCAAATCGAGCGTTCGCAAATTGGGGACACGATGGAAGGAGCCGCGATGCAACTCCTGAATTCGATTACCGCTCAAGTAAAGCTTCTTCAGCAACGGAAGATCCACAAAATCCGCTTCTGATAACCTCTCTATCTCGTTAGAATCCAATCTAAGAATCTCCAGTTGCGGAAGATCACGAGCCCCTCGGCCTACCATTCCAGCATCGCGGATTTTGTTTCCGACTAGAACTAGCTCTGTGAGGGCGGACAACCTGTAAAACAAGAGTAACGTATGTTTTGGAAATTTCATTTCGATGCTTCCGATGATAATACACACCTTGTGATCGATCTGAGATGCATCCATTCGATTCCGCATCCAGACACGTTTAGCATTCTTAATCTGGGCAGATCTTGAAATAAACCCGCTTCGAGTCGCTGTAATCGCGGACTGCCTCCGATATGGACTCGCTCGAGTTGCGGAAGATTTGCAAAGTGTCTCGGTGATAACTCCAGAAGGCTTTGAGATTCGATCTGCAAGTGTC
Organism: Nicrophorus vespilloides; assembly: GCF_001412225.1. NCBI lineage: Eukaryota > Metazoa > Arthropoda > Insecta > Coleoptera > Silphidae > Nicrophorus > Nicrophorus vespilloides. Next base: position 170,840 of record NW_017096643.1, read on the forward strand.
GGAGGCGGGGAAGTGAGGAGAATCGCGGAAGACGTTTCATTAGGTTCGTTTGGATGGTGATCGCTTCAAGCACGTTGAGATCCCTAAGCGATTCCTCCGGAAGGCCGCGTAGCTCCGGTTCAACGACGAAGAGCTCCATCAGCGAGGTTTCCAATCCCGACAACCATCCATCCGCGACGCGTTCCAAATTGTTGTTGCGCAACATCAGCCGCATCACCTTCAACGGAAGAAATGCCTTTCCTGGCAATGATGGTAAATTGTTGTTCTCCAAGATCAATTCGTCGATAGGTCGAAAGATGTGCTTGCCCACGGCCTTCAATCCTTCGAGTACCCTAGGGAAATCACTGTGTGAACACCTATAAAAATAATCAAGGAAAAATGATTAAATTTATGAAATGAAATATCGATGAGCAAAAAATGCACAGATATTCACCAAATTTGATACTCCTTGTCTCGCAGTAAACATCTGCAGGGTACAATGAGTTCCGGCTGCGGACAGGCCTTGCCCTCAGTCTGCTGCGCCGACCCGAATCCCAGCAGGAGTACTACGATCAGAATGTAAACTCTCATCATCTTGCGGACCTTTTCATTGCTCCTAAACGACAACCAACATTCCTGAAAGAAAAGTCATAACCCGTTAGCTTTTTTGTTTGTCTTATTTCCCCACAGATTACTCTGTGAACTAATTATACCCCCCTAAACTGCGCTTTTTGGACATGTTTCACGGCCGCCAGAGCAGATAATTTTGATGTAACTGTCGCAACCAAAAACTCGGTCAAAACCGGGAATGAAAAATAAATACAAATACAGTTTCGATCCATTTTCTTACGAATACAGTTTGCTCTATAATATTACTGCAGAGCTACGTAATATCCTGTATTTAATTAAATTAATTACAACTTTACCAAATAATTATACTCGTCTACACTCATGTTCCTATTGTTATTGTAGGTGTTTCTCTTTAATTACCTGTACTATAATAATGATTAGCGCAATGTTTGAAAGTGAATGCGTATTACATAAAAACTAAAAAAAAAACAAATTCCTTAGTCGTCTTCCGCAGTGATGAAGAACGAACGAAAGGCCAATCCGAAACATCCGCATTTCCCAATTAATCCTTTTCAAAAGGCAAATGAATTATGTTAGATTATTGGAAAGGAATGGTGGGAGGATAACCGCTACGCTACGATTTGGTGTCTTGTCTCCGTTTTGAGTACCGCAATTTGCGGCGCTCGCGACAAACGAACGACAATGGCACGCGTCGTGAGCAATCTCATCGCAACTGTATTTCGTGCCTTGTTGCATCACAAACTACCGAGAGAAATATCAAAAGAAAAATTGACGATGACCTTAAATATATGAGTTCCACTTTAATAAAAAAACATAAAATTTGATTAACAGCTTCAATTAATATGAAAGTTCCACATAAACATTGACGTGTTACTGATGCCAAAGAAGTACAAAATGATACTATAGTAAAAGGTGCAATATTTAATATACATCCTATAAATATATCATAGCGATATTAGGGTTTAACATATTTATCATATCAAATTCGATAATAGCAAATGAAACTAGACTTTTCTTTAATGTCAAAAATACAAAGTTATCGTATTAAAATATGAACAGCTTTGACGCTATGAATTTGTTTGACAGCTACAATCCAATTGGATAAAAATGTTAAATTTTATAGGTCAAGATTTTTACCATAAAACTAAGAATAAACCAAATTAAAGATGTTTATGATTGTTTATGTAATGTGCCTAAAAAACAAACAATTGAATCGAAAGGATCTTGCCGAGGATGAGGTAATAATCAACCAAGCTTGGCTTTCGTAACGTGCGCTTCGTTAATATTATTTATAAAAAGGACTTTTACATAAATGAGCATAAAAAAGAGCAAACGAAAATGATTGAGAGGAAAGACAATGCACCGAGAAACCATCATAATCGGCGTATGTGGTGAAATTTTCTAAAAAAAAGAACCATTTTGCGTATCTCCTTTCCTCTTCTCCGCTCAATTATTAATTCACAGTCGCGTGCGTTCGCCTCCTCGGACATACAACATACACAATGCAAACTCACTTTCCCTATTATTCACACTCCAAAATTGCAAGGAAAAGCAATACGAGCAAAGAGTACTAAAGAATGCATCCATGGAAAAGTTTGTTGCAGGCGAATTTACAAAACATCATTATAACATTTTTTTTTAATTGTGATTTATTTTTATTATTATTTTTTACATGTCTATAGTGAAATCAATAAGTTTATTTTCAAAATTATAATGCAGTGTGCAGGTAACTTTTGGTAACTGTGTGCATCTTCAGGATTCTGATAATGGGTTTCTTCGGAATCTGCAGTGGTCCGTTGTTGTTGAGAAATCGGTTGACGGAATCAGCGAGGTTGTAGAGGTTTCCATCATCATCGATGGCAAATGAATCCGGCCAGACTATCTTCTCGACGCTCGTGCTCACCGTCTTGGCGATGGCGAATTTCGTGAGATAACCCATGTATAGATCACCACGAGTATCGACGATCATGCCATCACTATTGGAAGGTCTGCAAAGCAAGAACTCTACGTGCGTCCTCCACTCGATGCCACAGAATACGGTCTCATTTCTAAGTATGCGATCGCTGATGGAGTAGAGCGATCTACTGCTTAGGGGAGAGTAGAAGATCTTCCGATCCTCGGAGCGATCCTTGGGCACGGGAGCCATCGCTAACGAATCCACATTCAGCCAAGTATTCACCAGGACTCCACCCACAGTGTAATTCACCACATTCACGTCGGCAAGCATAGATGAAACGCGCAACTTCCAGGCTTTTCCTTGCTTCCTGGAGAAAACGATCAGACCCGGATCCGAGTTGCTGGCTTCCGAGATGTAAGCGTATCCTTCGAACCTTTCCTCTAATATTATGTCGTTCAACCAGCATCCCTTTCTCGTGCAGATATCCTCCGGAATTGTGTACGAATATACAACTTTACCACCATCATTCAAATCTAGCAGCACCAATTTACCTGGACAATCTGAACCCAGAACCCACATAATTCCTTTGCTATCGATCTCCATGCTCTGCAAGTTCTGCAGAGTCTTGAAGTTCTTCTGCACGTTCATCTCTCAAGACGGAAACGGCTTTAACACCGTGTTTTTCTGCAATCCACGATAACCTTCTACATTTTGATGGTAGATAAAGTTACGGGAGTTCCATCTCTGACCTTTAACAGTGACAAGTAGATATCATCTTTGTACAATTTCATACCGATATCTATTGCATTCTGGTATTCACCTCTTGAAGGCCAAGTGAAATTCAGGTAAATCCACTCATGTTGTACCTCGAAACCTTCTCCACAACCCAATTCAAGTGCCAACACGAGGACCATCAAACCCACCATTGTATTGTATTTTTTTGCGAGGCTAAACATTGCTTGCCTATTTATACAGTTTCTTAAAAAACACAAAAAAAAACTAACAAACAGAAATTGTTAAGATTAGATAATGAGCGCGAGCCTCATTAGTAATCCTAAGCTATGTAAAACAAAAATAAATTGCTATCAAACAATTTGGAATTTTCTTTTTGTAAAAAAAGGAAATGTAACTGCAGTAAACAAATATTAATAATTTGCAAATTCGCATTAAAAATATTTGATATAAGAAATGCATTTCGATGTAATGACATTTTAAAATTATCAAACATTATTTATCTGTCAAATAAATTTAATTTTCAAAATTAAAGTAAACTTTAAAACGATTTAAATTTGAATTTTGTACACTCAGTGTATCTACTTGTAACATTTGCAAGTCAAAGTTTCTACAATTATACGGTTGTATTTCGATGAAAAACCATTTGAAAAATTATCAAAAATTTGATCAATATCAAATTTTGATGTGTCACATAAAAATAACTGTCAAATTTAAAGTGAACTTTAAAACAATTTTAAATTTGAATCGTTCACTTACGAAAATTACATCAGCTTTCAACAAATGAAGTATTTAAAAAAAAATATGTTTCGAGAATGAAATGAAGAACATTAATGTGCGATATAAAAACCAATATCAACTTACCCTTTCAATAGAATAATCGAATAAAACTAAAACCGATGAAACAGAGTCTTCAGTTTAATAATCCAGGTAACGAGTTATATTTAGATAATTATCAAAAATAACTACAACAAAAAATTGAATTGAATGAAAACTAAATTGTTTTGTCTTAGTTGCTTTAAACATGGACCGAGACTGAGTGCGTTGTGCAAAGGAGGATTTCTGCGAGGGAAGTCTTCATCGAAGGGGGTTTCACACTCTGGTAAACACGGCTAGTGGGGAACAGAATCCGAAACAGAAGGAAGCGAAGACATGTATACATACACACACACACATACCAAAAAGAAATTTCGAGTGGTTGATTAAAAAATTCTCGATTATGTACGATCGCAATTTCAAAAAAAAATAATAAGTAAAACAAAAAGTGTCTGGAAACAATGGTTATTACGACGACACGGCAACTCGATTGTCATCAACTTATTCGATTTCAACACGCCAATTAGAAAATCAAGATAATGTGAATAAAATTACTTGTGGAAATCTTTAAATGAACTCCGCAAGCTACACGATCAAGTCAATTCATTTACATTTTTTAAATTGCATTAATCTGTCTAAGTTATCTTTATCGATGGACATGTAATTGTGCACCGTTTCAACAGAGTGTGCTCTAATTGAAATTTGGAATTTTGTTGATTGCCGTTGCATGCAACTGGCTCGAATCCCATTTGCATGCCGTTCTTCCTCTCGTAATACGCGCGAAATTGGAGCGCAATTTGTTTTCTTGTCTCGCTTTGTGTTTTTTTCCGATCCGCACGGAACATTCGGAAGAAAAAAAGACGGAGAGAAATTTCAATTTTACGCGCGCTCTCCGCCGTTTTATCTGCCCCACGCTCGAGCGGCTCACCTGAATGGGAAAACGGCCTACTAGAAGAAATTGTGCAATTCTTGCCAACAATTGCCGAGCTTCGATGTAACTCTCCAACTCTCTCTCTTTTTCACTCACACTAAACTCAGCTTGTTAACTCTTCTCGGAAGAAAGAGCGCGAATGTGATTTCGTATTTTTACAAAATTGCATTGATTGTCATGGTGATGATACTCAAGAAACGGCAATTGTTTCAAATTTTCGAAATTGTAAAAATTTCGTATGATTTTTAACTAAGCTGCTTACAACAAACTATTGAAATACAATACATGTAAGGGTGTCAGAACTAATTTTATAATCTTTTTTTAAGCATACTATTCAATTAATGTTAACCTATCGTTAAAAAAAAAACAGAAAATCGATATTTGCAATGACTCTTACTATCAAATTACTTCGATATACACATATATTATCATTGTTGTGATGCGTATATGTGAAATAAACAGTTTAATCTCAGCCAGAGGTCAAGCCTCACCGTTGAACAGTGTTGAGAATCGTTCGCATATTTGCGATCGCGAAAAATCTACTAAAATAACATAAATAATAAAGATTGAAAGCATACAGAGATTTAATTATTTTCCAAGTGATAAACATTGAAAGTGATGTGAACTCGAAGATGCGGTGCAGTGCTGCAAGTGCCGCAACTTAATAACATTCCGATCGCGCAGATATAGATGTAGCAAGTATATTTTAGTTTTATTCTTTTGCCTCTTTTTTTTATGATTTATCGTTGTTGATTGAACGACATGTTCCAAGGTTAAGATCGGAGATCAGGTATTTCAGAGTGATTGTGTGATATTGTTGATGGAAAATAATGTAAAGATGCGTCACCTTTCAGGAATGGACTTGGTGCAAACATGCAAGAACAACGACGGAGGAGGAGTAGCAGGAGGAGGAGAAGAGTCGACCAGGACGCCCAACAATAGAGCATCTTCGTTGACGTTCTCGGTAAAGTTCCTTCAATCATGATAATGATTTACTTATTGGTATATTTTAGGTGGGTGACATCGCCGATGTTCAGGTGCTGCTCGAAACGCCGAGCCACTACAGCGTGACTACAGTGTTGACTTACTGCAAAAAGAAGATCCTGAGGCCGTATCTGTGGCTGCTCAATTTTGTTGGTTTGAGACCGATATGCATTGAATGCCAGGACACCTTCTCCTGCGCTGAGTTCTTCAACTACGTCTACACGATCCACATTATCATGTTCTTGGGCGTCGGTTATGTGCTACAATACATGGCATGTTTCCGAAGAGACAGAGGTTTCGGTTACAATAAGCCCAACTTGCTCAGTAGCACACCGGATTACGTTTTCGAGCAGATCTGTCGCAGTTCGTTAACCTTCAGCTTCTTCCTTCCGAACATACTCCACCTTATGGGCTACGTCTACGCCGTCACTGTTTTCAGATCTTCGGACGACGATCAACTGCCCAGCCTCATGGAGCGGGTCTGCTTATTATCAAATCAAGTGAGAGAGAACAAACTAGTCATGTTTACATTCTTCGTTCACAGGTGTTCCTGTCGCTGTCCAATTTGTCCGACTGTTTTGTGTGCCAGAAGAAACTGGTGAGAACTCTAAGAATCTTCGTGACCGTCAGCGGGATGTGGATAATTTTATCATCCGTTTCGGTAAACTACATGATGGCAGAAAGCACAATAGAATTCAAGTGGATCGATAAAAAGTAAATTGATAAAAATGCAAAATTATAGTTAATTCTTAGTAATCGGTATTTTTTTCAGTTCTCAGGCGATGGTACTTCTGATTAAGATATTGCTGGTGATTTGCACGCTGTGGCACGACATGGTCCAAGCCATCATCATCTTAAATTATTGCTTACAAGCGCAACTCCTCACAGCCTATTTGAGCTTTCTCAGAGCCAAACTGATACAACAACCATTACTTCCCACCGAATGGATGAAGGTGATATATAACTTGACAAAATCAAAAAAGACAATAATTTAAGAATATTCGTAATCATAGGATATAGAGGAGTTCCGTAAGCTGCTGATGTTCCTTAATTACCATCTGGCGCCTGCAGTCTGCGTCTTCACTCTGGTGAACGTCTCGTATGCCGTTTCGGGAATTCTCTGGATCCTAGACATTGATAATCTGGACAGAGAGTCCGTCTCAACTATTGGAATCAACATCATGAACGTTTCCTTGTGGTCGTTCATCGCGCTAGTCCCTTTCGTACAGGTAACGTATATCTTGATCATTATCACCTTAATTTACAGTTCTATCATCTTAATTCACTTCTTCAGGCTGCAAAATTAACGAACGTGTGCGAAATCATCCGTGGCATCGGACACGAAGTACGAACGCGACCGTTCGTTCACCAATCAACGCCCGGGCACAAACTCGACTCCATCCTTCTGTACTGCTCGAGTTTGAGGATGAATGCAACACTTTTCGGTGTTCCCATCACCATCAGGTACCTTGGATTCTTCGTCACACTCTGTGGTGTCATCATCCTAGTTTTAGGCCAACTGCATTATCTCAATGCAAAGTGATCATACATTTATTTTAATATGTTTTCTCTCTTTTCATTTTACTAACTTATGTCTTCTCGTGTGTCTTTTGAAGAAGCATTTAGGATGATGAAAGTTCAATTAATTTTTATAAAACGTAAATACCCCTGTTATTTCTTTTTAATGATATAATTAGTCTTTTAAATTTGTATGTGCTACAAATATATGTTTAATGTTTTAAACTTTACTATTCCTCAGTCTCTCTTACCTATACTATAATTAATTAATTTTCAATTTCCCGAGAATCCTATTTGAGGTAGGCAACTTAAATTGTTCGGAGAAAGTAAATAAAAACAGAAAGTAGTGCTCGGCCGATACGATGATTCGTTATCTGCTTGCAAAGTATTTAGTTTTATTTGCATAGTTATCGTAAGTATTGAGCAGCAAATATTCAACATATATGCAAAATACTCAAAACAAAAAAATATATAAAACTTCTTCCTTTTTCTGGCACGTTTCAGTCGAATCCAAATCAAAACTAGAATCTCTACACGTGCACCATGTACTTAAGCACCTTATTATTTTTGATACTTAACTTTTACATTGTGGCTCCGGATTGCGGCTGCGACGTGAGCCGCACCGACGGTGATGAACACTGTGATACAAAGGGCGAAAACCTTTACACAAAGGAATCAAATGAATTGCCTATTGAGGACAATAACAATACTTGGTATACAGGTTTTGAAAAGATGGTGCTGATTAAAAGGGCTGATTTTGAGATGGGAACAAATGAGCCAGTGTTTGAGAATGATTTTGAGGATCCTGTGAGGAATGTCACTGTGGGCTCCTTCTATTTGGATATCTATGAGGTGTCCAATAAGGATTTCAAGATATTTGTAGAGGCTACAGGTTATAAGACGGAAGCTGAAGTATTTGGGGATAGCTTTATTTTTGAACAGCTGATCACGGAGGAGGAGAGAGAGTCTCTGAAGGATTTTAGAGCTGTGCAAGCACCTTGGTGGGTGAAGATGAAAGGGGTGACTTGGATGCATCCAGAAGGTCCTGAAAGTAATATACTAGGTGAGGAGCAGCAGTACTGACTCATTACTTCTGTTTAATTTAGGATTTTAGAAGTTAATGTGATTGATTTTATTTCAGATAGGATGGATCACCCAGTAATTCATGTTTCTTGGAATGATGCTGTTGCCTTTTGCAAACATCTAGGAAAGAGATTGCCCACTGAAGCCGAGTGGGAAATGGGGTGTCGCGGCGGTCTCAGGCAAAGGCTGTACCCGTGGGGTAACAAGTTGAACGCCAAGGATAAACACTGGTTGGTGGTTTCACCTTCTTTTCGCTCTCGATCTTTTGAACGATTTTAAGGCGGTTTCAGGGCTAACCTTTGGCAAGGGAATTTTCCCGAGACGAACACGGCTGAAGATGGCTTCATGGCCACCGCCCCCGTTACCGAGTTTCCGCCCAACAGGTTCGGTCTCTACAATATGGCAGGCAACGTCTGGGAATGGACGCAAGATACTTGGACGTCTAACAAGGTGAGAAGAAGTTATTAATACAAAAATATGTATTTCCATTATACATGGTGATATTTATAATTGTATATATAAATAGTAAACAAAGAAGCAACGTATTTGAATAATGTGAATCTGTACCTAAAAAGTAGGGAGAATGTTACGAGTATATAAAAGCCCCAAACAATGAAAAAGAAATCCCGAAACCGTTAATTAATATTGAATCCCTTTTTATTGTTTATATTAATTTTTGCAGGCGCTCAGAGTGAAGAAGGGCGGTTCGTATTTATGCCATCGCAGTTACTGTTGGAGGTACAGATGCGCGGCCCGATCGCATAATACGCGCGACACTTCCGCCGGAAATCTGGGCTTCCGGTGCGCCGCCAATGTTCCTTACGAAATCTACTAATAGCAAAACAATAATAAACTCCATCTGGCAGTGTGTACTCAAAACAAAGAAGATGAAAGATTTCAGTTCTTTTTGATTCCCGTCACTTGTACTTAAAAAAAACAATAACTAAAAGAAATATAACAACAAAAATATCCTGCCTATCTCAGAATGTCTTCCAGCATACGCGAATGAATATATGTATTTTATTTTTTATGAAAACCAAATAAACTGTTAAACCAATTGAATATATTATCATTTATCTAGTTAATCTCGTATCGTTTATATATCTGCATATTTATTTGTATAGTTACAGACATATTACTTTAAATATTTTAGTAGTTGCATATCGAGTTGAATTGTGGCGTTATTGTTTAAAATTGGATCGCTTTAATATTCGATACCAGTTTCTCGAAACCGTGAGCGGCGCCACTCGTCACCGATAATGGAAGACGCCTATAGATGAAGTACCCTCCCATCGTCAGCAGCGTTGCCTTGAAACTAAAGCTCACTATTTTTGAGGTCAGCGTCGGCGGCGGAATCTCCGTTACCTCCTTGAGATGCATGCTCTGGTCATGTGGGAACAACCGCGAAATTCCGAGGGCGTGGCCCATTCCTACAACGCCCACCACCCTTATCGCCTCGTCCGGTTTTAAACCTTGAACTACTCAATTTACAATGGTTATTTCAATCTCTTTTTAAATAATCGATAGGACTTACTAAAACTCCGTTGGATTTTGCAGGCCTGCTGCAAAGTGTAAGTTAGATAAATGTCACGCTCTTTCACGAACACCTCGCCCAAAGTCGGATACTCGTCGGACATTTCCGCTAAAAGCTGCTCAACCATATCACGTTTCTTGCACTTCTCCACATCCTCCTTGCTCACTGGATCGTTAGTGAATAGGAGATGCCAGGCCAGCTTAATCCTCTGGAACCATGAGAGTTTGGCCAGCGCCCTTAAGACCGTCGTTTTGATAGGCCTGTCTCCCAATTGAATAAAACAATTTGGTATTTGCTTGGCCTAAAATAAACAAACAAATAAACATCAGTAAACCAACCACCAATGCATATTTTGATATTAATATAATTATTAACCTCTTTAAAAGCAACCCTAAATTCTCCACCTGGAGCCATGCCAATCTCCTTAGTCAAATGAGCACTTAAATTGAGCAAAAGCAGGTATGTGATGCCATAGTACACTCCATTCTTTTTCATGGTGTGCATGATGTTATCAAAGTTGATATTTTTGGCCTCCCTGAGAATGGTCTCCTCATCCAATGATAGAATTTCAATCCTGGCATCGCACAGCTCGAGTACCACTATGTGAGGCTGCACAGCCCTCATCACCTTCACTACATCATCCTTTGATTCCTGGCTAAAATGTGCTGTGCCTACCAGATACAATTTGGCCCCAGTCTCTTCACATATGTGAAGCGTCACCGTCTCTGGCAGATTACTATCAAAGTCTGCAGCAGTCTTTTCTGTTGTGATGGATTCGTTTGAGGAAAGATCGTCGATCTCCTCGAAATTGTCGCTCTTCTCGGAGCTCGGCTTGGAATCAATTTTTACTGTACTTTCAGATAATTCTGCAATAAGATTCGTTAATTTAATTCGTTCCGATTTCATCGTTTCGTTTTAACGGCATATCTGCCTGCTTTTACGTACCGAAATTCAATATAGAATTGTCCATATTTGTTTTGTGCTTCAATTTGTTTCTATTCAGTCAAATACACTAGTGATAAATCTATATGGTCGTTGTATGCGCAGTGTACGCAATTGGAATAACAACCGTTTTATAAAACGTTTTTGATTTCTTTTTATTGCATCAACAACGGGTCAGTAGCAGGCACTCTTCAATAATTGACATTAATCTAATATTTTGTTCTGATCAGCTGATACATGCCACCACAATGCCACGTGCTGCTATCTGTCAATATTTCTTGGTGCAACTTTGGCAGACCTGTTGCGCTTTAAAAATTCGTACGTATGCAACTAAATTAGCCATAAAAAATTAGAAAAACTTGATAATTTAATCGTAGCCGTGGGCTATAGTCGACTTTATCAGAAAATGTCGTTGGTTCGATCTGCAAATAGTAAATAAATGAAAACGCTTAGATGAAATTGTTTATTGTTAAAAAATCAAACATAATTATTAACAAGTATTCAACAATCGTCTGTTTTACGGTATTTTCTTATTATTTACAGGGTACACTTACTCGGCGCACATTTCGACATATCCCAGCACAAGCACGCATAATACACACATATACACACACGCACATACGGCACTCGAGAAGTTCACAAATATATATATATAAATACATATATATCTGCATTAAAGTATTTAACATCTGGAAGAAACAAAAAAAAATGGTAACAACTTTGACATTGGTAAACTAAATGTAATAATAGTAGTCGGATGGCACTGAAAACAAAAAGCTCCCTTCGTTTCATTAGCATGGGATGATCATGAAATAGTAAAACGACCATCCTCCATTCGAGAGGCGAAAGGAAATACAAAAAGTTTTCAGTATTCAGGGAGCAGCCTTATGATTATAATGAATTATACTTTGTACTCTCTCTCTCTCTTGGTTTAATCGCTGATCGGCTATTTGCTAATGGATTTTGGATTTCTTCTGATGCTTCGTGGGACTATTGTCGCGCGATGCGTATTCCCCTTTGCGGAAATACTTGTTGCAGACGACGCATCCGACGATAAAAAGAACGGTCACGATTAGCTGAATGAGGAGCCAGACAACAATGTTCATAGCTTGGGTCTGCTCAAACAGCTGCTGACCATGCTTAATGCAGAGCAAAGCTTCTGCAACCATTATGCAGCCGTACACCCAGCACTGGGTGCCCACTCGGGTGCATGAAGTGTCTGTGATGTAACTGTAGTACTGACGCACGGAGGGCGCAACGATGACGCCGATCAGGATCAGGCGGCCAGTGACGAACGGATGGGAGGCTGGCATTTCAAAGATGTGCTTCAGGAAGAAAGTGTTCAGCTCGCTCGTCTGCCAGAAGATGACCAGCTGACAGAGCGCCACGATTCGCATGTATGAGCACTTTGGGTCTAGCCAACGCACTGAGGTGAAACTCTCCGGTGTAAACTGCAGCATCGCGCGTTTAATTTTGCCGGTCGTCGAATGGATATCTCTGATGCCGACCCACTTGTACTCGCGCATCTCCAGGATTTTGCAGATCTTCAAGCCGCACCAAATTCCGAATCCGTTGCAGACGAGCACGTCGAGGATAAGCGCATCCCACCAGCACTCCTTAAAGTTGGGCAGAAGATGGGCAAACGCCACCTCCGTGATTTCCCACATCACACTCACGGCCCACAGGATACCCATGTGTCGGATAAGCACCGCCTTGAACATCCAACCCAAATAGTGACCCACGGCGAAGACGTCCACGTGACTCCACACCCGCTCTATCGTAATGTCCGAGCAGTTGATCGCGTACTCCTTGTCCATGTCTATATGGAAATTGGCCAGATTCGGATCCAACCACAGAAGGATCGAACGCACCGTCTCGTAGTTCTGGAAGAGCAGGAAAAGCATTCCTAGAAGGTAGAGTACGCTCAAACCGAACACGATCCTCCACACCGACGGATGCGGCCTCGTGAATGGACCATTTGGGAAAGCCAGTACCGACACTATCACAAAGAAGAACACGCAGCAAAGCATGCCAGCCCAGATGTTGTTCTCCACATTTGCTGTGCTCCTGGAACATATACCAAATTTCTCAATTAGTTACAAGTTCTCAGTTGGAAATTAACATCCATAAACAACGGTGAATTGCTGCAAAAAATTTGTGTAATTTTCCAATCGCCAATTCAAATTTAGCAAGAAACAATAATTTTATACTTGATTATACTCATAGTCAATCCGATCAAAAAACTAGCAACGCACATTGTTTATCTGTCCCACTTATCAAAAGGACAAAGGAAAACAAAGAAAATTATATTGAAGCAAAATCAATTGTTCTCGAATCTGGAAAGCATTCGCAATTCGATTGAACGTTGACAAATTATGTAAAATCATTCTCTATAAACCAAATATCCGGTATTTCGAATATAAGCAACAACACACAAAAAATCGTATGATCGTAAAATTAAATATTATGCTATTCACATGTGATTAGATAAGCCAAAAGATCACACTATTCGAAATCCCTACTTATAACTTATCCGCAAAGATTGAACTCGAGGTGGAAGTGTGGTTGAACCCGAAAATGGAATTTGATTCTCTTTACATAATTATATAAACATATATCCTCGTGCTTGCGATGAAATATTATTGGATCTTTTAGGATTCTCCCAAATCTGTCCATTGGGAATCTTCATTATTTAAAATTTTATGAATGCAATACATATAATTTCCATATGCAGATAATAATTTAAATAATGGTTATTGCAGTTGTGTGGTGTTTTACAAATTAATAATTTTCTGTTGGCCATTAGTAAACAATGTTGGTGGCGTGATTATGATTCGTTGCTATGGTTACTTTAAAGTTATTAATTAAAGGACACTTAAGTTAGTTTGAACGAACGTTTGGGGATTTCATAATAATTATTATTGTTTAAAATATATAGAATTTGAATACATATTGCAATTATAATGTTCGGTTTCGAGTAATTCCCTAAGAGAAATTAAAAATTCACGCGACGGACACGACCAATTTAAAATGCTAAAGTATCGTTAATAGGAATATGGGTTGAGCAAACGTAATAATAATGCAACTAATAAGTAGTGATAGGGTGTTCAATTAACGGGAATGCTGTGGAGCGAGTAACAAACGATCGTGTGTTTAAGTATGCACGTTACATAAATGTGCAAATCAAGAGAAGGCGAAGGACTTTTGCGATCGTCCATTGAAAATGTCACACGGTCTGTCGGTCGAGTTGCCAAAAATACCAGGACCAATGGTATGCTCCCGACGACTCCCACCCACATCAACTTCTTCAACTTTGTAGGTTAGGTCGGATGGAAGAGTCGACGGCGATGGTCTCTCGGTATCGATTTTTCTGAATTAATGAACGAACACGAACCTGACGAAAGCCGTGTAGATGACGACGCCGATGGAGATGGCCAGCAGCGTGATAGTGTGCGGCTTGTAGAATAGCTCTAAGGAGATGTCGTCCACCTCCTTCTCATTGATCGTATTGAAACTGCTCGACTTTGGTTCACCGTGTTTCCTAGACTTCGGCGACGATTCGCAGTTCCTTTCCTTCATCTTCCTTGAGTATTTTTCTTCTAATACAAAGTCAGAAATGTTCATTTGTTATCACTGTGGTCCGTCTTCAGTATGTCCTGAATCATCGGTGTTTCAAAGTCGTGAGGGCATACGCTTGCATCCGCCCCCAACAACTGCTCAACGCAAACTGAAGCACTTTTTCATCGAAACTGACGACAGAGACGAGCGACAACCAAGTCTACTAAAAAAAATAATTGAAAACAATAAAACAGACGTGCTCGTACCAACAATTACGCGCAAAACTATCCATCTCAAGCATTATATCTCAAGCACTATATCGACCACAACTTTGCACAACATTTTGTCTCCATCATTTCCCTGCATACATTAAAATTTTAAATCACGTTCCTTAGGTTGCATAGCTTATTACCGCATAATCAAATTATTTCACAATTTGCGATTCATTGTAGATTAAATCATTCCATTCATGCACTAAATATTATATATTTCACACATTACTTTCTTATCAGATATTTTAACACTAGTTATTTTCTTACATGACGTCAAATTGATAAGCAGCAGTCAAATAATCAGTACAAAGAAAGTATGGCTGCCTAATAAATGTAATTACAACTTTCGTGTCCTACTATAATCAATCATTTATTAAATTTAAGAGTTCCAAGAAATGATATTATTCTCAACTTATTTTAAAGAAATACCTATTTCGAAATTCCACTTCACAAAAAATTCATTAAGTAACTGAAAAGAAAATACTTATATTTTAATGGCTATAAATGGTACTTTTAATTACAAATTGGTCCACAGTATTATTACTCTCAAATTTATATATATATATATATATATATAATATATATATATTTTGAAATATTTTGACATCTATACCAATTAAAAAATACATTCTTTTTAATGTTAATAAAGTATATACAATTTATCATCTTCGTTAATCGGAATTACTTTCACTGCTGTCTGAATACGCACCAAGTAAAGATAAACTGTTAGAGGTTGTAGTTGCAGGCGCAGAACTGACCTGTGCTGAAGTCACTTTCGCGCAATCTCTTTTCAATTTGACTAAACCACTAAGCTTTTTACCTTTCAATGCACCTCCACCCACGGACGTACTGTTGGTCCAAGTATTTGCGCTAATTTTACTACTACCACCACTACTGCTTGTTGTAGCTGTGGTGTTAACGTTGCAAGCTTCATTTATTTTAGTAATCTTTGGGTCAACGACGTCTTCGATAATCTCTTCTTCGACAACAACTTTCCTCTTGCTGCCACCCCCCGATTGAAACTTAACCGTCTTGATGTAATCCTCGTCCATTTGCTTGAGCTTCTCCTCGCGCTCTCGCTCCGTCATCTTCGTATCGTATACGCTCAGCATACCGTCAAAATCGACGGCTTGCTGCCTCTTGTTCAAATCCTTCAGCTCCTCCAGAGACTCTAACAATTCGATTTCATTTTTCGACTGTTTTGTTCTGTTTTCCAGCAGCTTCATAGGATTACTCGCCTCCTCTTCCTTCAGCTCTTCCTCCTCCCTTTGGGCCAACTCCTCTGCCAATTTCAAGGCCATAAAATTTCTGGTCGCGCCAGCTTCGATTTCGTAATCGGTATTTCTCGGGTCAGTCTTGAACGAGATTTCCTGCAGACATCTTGTGCACTGTAAAATTAATTAAAACAATATTAGTTGATGCACAATTCACATATTAATGATGATAAACACCTTAATGTAAAATCTGTAAATTCTGATACCCAGATAATCTTGATGCTCTACATCCTCCTTGCGAGCATTAAATTTCTTTCCTTTGTATATGTATTCACCACAGGTCGCACAGCGCATATTGAATGGGGCCATCAATCTGACAGTATATTGCCTGTTTTTAGGCAGTTTCATACGCGGGATCTTCGCTGGATCGAAATCTGGCGGATAATATTTCTAAAAACATTGTAAATTGTTAATAACTATAATATTTAACCAATAAAAAGGCATTCGCAAAATGCCTAAATTCTTGTGCTAACAATGCATAAATAAACTTACGTTTAGCACTTTTCTTTCAGACATTTTGGTGAATCAATTCGGTGTACGTTAAATTATATTAATTGAATGAAACTTTAGGAACCCCTTCGGATGTAAACATAACCAAAACAGAAAAATGTTACTATTTAAAACTTGTTTTGCCAACCCTTCAAAATAAAACTTAAATTTAGATTTTTTTTTAAATAAGTTTACAAATAATGAGTCACGTTTGTTAATATTTTCCTCATTACTATATGTTTTTCAATTGTTTATAACATGATTTCTGATTTTTAACAACAATGCAAAATTAAATTCAATGATTAATGTGGCAGTTAGTGTAATATCTGTAATCTGTATTGTTTGTAAGCTAATGAGTCATTTGTTATTAAACTGGTGGAAACAAAAAATAAGAAAATATGCTGCTTATAATAAACAATTGTAATTCGACCATTGTTACAACTTTGGGAACTGTAAGCATGCATTGTTTTTCTTGCTATCAAATCAAATAAATAACAAATGCTGATGATCATTATTCTTGAATGATTTGTTGAAATTTGAGGCAGAAATGGACTATATAAATGTGGGGAATTTCATATCTTCTCTTAAATAAACTTGTTGGTAGCAATGGCACTTTCAAACGTGACACCGGTGTTATTCCATCTGATTTGTTTGCTAGCTCACGCAATATCTGCAGAAGATTGCCCTAAAATGTTGCTATTGGGTACGGAATTCCCGAACTTCACCGCAAACTCCACCGAAGGTGTCATCAACCTACACGAATATCTGGGAGACTCGTAAGTTCATTATTTATATCCAAATCAAACCTTTAACCTGTTGCAGCTCCCTTTTGTCTTTGAACATCCACAGCGAGTATTGATTTTTGATAAATGAACGTGTTTTATTTTTCTTACAGATGGGGAATCCTATTCGCTCATCCCGCAGATTTTACTCCAGTCTGTACAACGGAGTTGGCTCGCGTGGTCAAGCTTATGCCGGAATTCGAGAAACGCAATGTTAAGGTCATTGGTATGTCTCCTGATAAAGTGGAGAACCATCAGAGCTGGGCCAAGGACATTAAGATGTACGCTGGCGTCTCGGAGGATAGCTCCTTTCCGTACCCGATAATCGCAGATGAGGACAGAAGCATCTCCATCAAACTGAACATGATTGATATGATGGAGAAAAACAAGGAGGGAGTACCTTTGACCGCCCGTGGCGTATTCATCATATGCCCCAAGAAGTTATTCAGATTGAGCATCTTGTATCCAGCAACTACTGGCAGAAATTTCAAGTAATAACTTAATTCAGGCCTTTCTGTTTATAAACATTTGACTTGTATTTTTTTTTTTCAGTGAAATCCTGAGAGTTGTTGATTCACTTCAGATGACAGATAAACACCCAGTGGCCACTCCTGTAGATTGGAAGGTCAGAAATCACTTGAAGTAAAGACTTAATTTTTATTAATTGTTTCATTTGTTGCAGGCTGGAGAATCTGTGATGATTCAACCTAGTTTGCCTCAGGAGAAGGCCAATGAGTTATTTGCAGGTACTCACACTGTTACTCTGCCATCTGGAAAACCTTATATGAGAATGGCACCCCAACCTGCTATTCCGAATTAGTTGTTTGAATCCAATTCTCAGTTTGTTGCTACTTATTGTTTCAATGTACGTTAATTTTCTATTTTTATAACGTATTTTGCTGTTACTACTTATTTATGTCTATTTCAACATAAATACATATATTTATCTCGTAATTTATCGATTTTTCTTAATTGGCCCTATTTACATCATCTGTTATAGGTGCTTCGTCACATTCGTATCGGATTTTGTCATTCACGCGACAGTTTCAAATTATTGATGTTATGAATTATTTGTCATGCATTGTTATTAATTTGATACAATTAATATACGTATTTGTCTTATGTTGGTGTCGATGTTGGTGATTTCGTGTGGATTAGGTTGCATACAATAGTAATCTGTAAAATTGTATTGATTTTATCGGATTGTATGAGTAAAAATAAATTTGTATTGGACATTTTTTTTTCATTTCTAGTAGATGCAAATTTATTTAAACATAAATTTCTCGTCGTCTCGTCAATTAACAAATGTAAATTACATATCTGTTTCGTTATTTGGAATATGTCTATACATTTAAAATCACAATCAGCAGTTTTCTCACTTAGGAGAATAATCATTAAATACTTATTATGTACATACGAAAAATTAAATAAGATTAAATTAAATAATAATAATAATACATCGATGTTTATATAGAATTAATTAGAGATTAATGTATATGTATGTTTCTATAATACAGAATGTGTTTTGCGTGCTCCGTGCAGCACATCGCCTAAGGCACTCTATTCCTCGGTACCATAATGCAGAAGTAGAGTGTCAGGTGAAGACCGACAAGCGACGCGGATTATGCGTGCGATGAAGAGTTGGAGGAACAGGAACATTTCGGCTTATTTAACAATGGAATAAGCTTATGTCCATAAATATAAATAATTATTAATGAGCGATCGATGATATCCACATAATCAGTTATAGCTTGGATTATGCGTGAACGGTATCTGAATCATCTCCTTATCTTTGCTTTGAGTCATCGCTGCGTTGGGCGAATCCAAGGGATCCTCCAGACTTTGGAAAATCGTGGCTAATTTGTTCTTGGGCGCCGATTTGCAGGAGATCATCAGGAGGAGAACAATGACAATGAGGAACGCGAAACAAGTTGCTGTGATCAGACCGATCGCAAGTGGCGACAGCACCTCTTGAGGCACCCTCTGTCTGTGCACATCGACATATTCAAAGTCTTGCCAGTTAGTCCACGTGCCGTTCCATTTGTCCGGATCGGCGTTCGGGTCTCTGGGCAAGTTGATCGGTGCGACGATCGTTTTGCGGATCTTCATCAGCGTTTCCTCCATGTTGATCACGATCAGCGGTCTTGTTGTGGCGAGGTTGGTGCGTTCGCAAGGATCTTCCTTCAAGTTGAACAGGCACGGCGATTTCAGAGGATTACAGACGTGGCTGGAAAGTTGATCTTCCGGCAGTTTGTTGCAACGCACCGTCGCTGCCGATCGAAGCTGCTTGATTTTCGACTCGCAAAGTGTCTGAATGGTGAATTCTAGTGGATGATCATCGAGTGGACTCTTGTTGGCATTCTTCTCGGCGATCTGCTGGAATGTCACGAGAGCGTTCAGGGCTACGGCCGTTGGGGATTTTAAGATCTCATCGGGTGAGAAGTAATAGTTCGAGTTGATGCCCGACGAACCGTACCTACGTTTAACGGGGATTCATAATTAGAATATACTATTTGCACGAAAGGCGAAGACGAATTAAAATTTATGAAGCATCATTACTGTAGTATGCGGCATCAATTTAGCGATAATTACCATTGATCCTCTCTTCCACCGACAGTAGAGCCGTACATGTATTTCCAATCCCCTTGACGAAGGGCGCCGTAATTCCAGACATCGTCGATGTTGTAAACGAGATCAGTGCGCGGGCTTTTACTGTTTTCGGAGATCGACTTCCAAACGTCCTTACCGTCGATTACGCCAAGCTCGCTAATATTCAATCCTGGAAAACCGAATGCGACGATGATTTAGTGGTAGTAGTAGTGCTAGTACATCACAGTACAGTGCAGTGATAAAGCATGTTCCATGTATATTATAATTGCATTAGGGACGACACACTCTCATGCTTTTCATCTCCCTCTCGCACATACACTCAATTCTCATTTTGAACTTAACTTACCGGCAGCCGAGTAAAAAGTTGGAAGCCAATCGGAAATATGGATGAGCTCGTTGGAGACGCGCTGCGGGTCCTTGATCAGAGGACTCCAGATAGCGGCAATGTTTCTGGTGGCGCCCTCCCATGCGGAATTCTTCAACTGAATCCGAATTGCAAATCAAATTAGAAACATATTAAGACTAATTATTAAGTACACTTACGCCTCTGAGCGGATAGTTGGAGCCGTGATTTGCGTGAATGCCGTCGGTTTTGGCGCCGTTGTCGGACATGAACAAGATGATGGAGTTCTGCAGCATTTGCTTATCGCGCAGAGCGGTCATGACCTTGCCCACACTCTGATCCAGCATCGAAACCATAGCTAAAGAACAAAAGAAATAGTAATTAGTACCACGTCAATTCAAGCGCAAATGTAAACGTACCGGCGTAAATCCTTCTTTCTGGGTCCTCGATGTGCGAGAACTTGGCGATCTCTTCGTCCGGAGCTTGGAGAGGATCATCGTCGTTGCCGGTGTGCGGAGCGAGATGTGCGAGGTACATGAACATTGGGTCCTTGGTGTCGTGGTCCTTAATCAATTTGACGGCCTCCTCGGTGAAGAGATTGGTAGAGTATTTACCCTGCGCAT
The DNA here is from genome assembly GCF_001412225.1 of Nicrophorus vespilloides. Taxonomy (NCBI): domain Eukaryota; kingdom Metazoa; phylum Arthropoda; class Insecta; order Coleoptera; family Silphidae; genus Nicrophorus; species Nicrophorus vespilloides. The sequence goes on from NW_017096643.1 coordinate 191,798, forward strand.
CCCAATCCACATCCATGTTACGTCTCATATCGTATCCGTACTCCTTGGTAAACTGAAAAAGAAAACATCCATTAATAAAATAATTAACTATGTGTAATTTCTTGTTCGTACTGTGGCTTGGACGGTATGCTTGTAATAATCCTGAAGTCCTTGCCAATAGCCGTAGTGGCTGTCGAAACCCCTGTAAGTAGGAGTGTACTCCTTCTTGAAGAAACCGAGATGCCATTTGCCGATGGCGTGTGTCCTGTATCCATTCCTCTTCAAATGTTGGGGTAAGAGTGTTTCGTTTAAGGGCAGGCCCCAAGGTTCAGGTTCCAATATCACCAGATGTTGCATTCCTTCAAACAAGCAAACAACAATAGTTTTCATTCATAAACATCGCAAGTCTTCAAGGAAAACCTTGATAACCTTCACGCTTCGATTACTAAAAATATATACATCATAATTACAATACGCTATTACCGTTCAAACATACATTTATGGTATGGTTTATTACTTATTACTCCTCCAATTATAGAACTGTTCCATTTCGCACCTTTTTCCGCTCTATTTATGCAATCCGGGAACGCAACTTCACCTTAACATTTACATTACCAATCTTTTAATCAAGCACGTGTCGACCATTATCCAATAATAACAATAATAATACTCAAAAATATGCACCTTGATTCTGCAAGTGCTAAGATATGAGCAAATCTGTTTCTCAAGTATTTGCATATTATGATTAATTAGGATTCAATGAATAGTGATAGGGAGGTTTCCAGGTAGTTTTGGAGACCGCGCAAAAAGTGTGCACTTACCAAGATGAATTGGATACTTGGAGGTAAGAAATGCGGCCCTGGAGGGCGTGCAAAGGGCCTGCGTGTAGTGACTGTTCAAAATCACGCCGTTGTAAGCCAAGGCGTCTATATTTGGAGTCGGTATTTCGTTGCTGCCATGGAAGCCCACATCATTGTAACCCTACGAACAACAACAACAATTAGTTCAGTTACTTCATTTGTTCAATTAATGTAGAAAACAATTGAAATATGCAAGCAAAATTATGATGACAGATGCATTTGTCAAGATGTGTAAATCAACTTGAGTCCATCAATTAGAAAACAATTGAAATACGCAAGCAACATGGTTGCAGCTGTCAAGTTGTGTAAATCAACTTGAGTCCATCAATTAGAAAACAATTGAGAATGACGTTAATGCGATCAAGATTATGCACATGTAATTGACTGAGATCTTAGATCTGCGGATTTGGAAAATAAATGCATGGCGAATCTTTGTTTTCTGGTGACAAGTGCAGCGCGATTTCCGCCTTTTGTTCGACTTCCTGGAGTGCACATTGCATAAGTATCTAATTGTAGAGACCAGTATTTTAATAAATTGAAAAAAAATAATTAAAACATATATTATGTAACTCAACGTTATATAATCAAAGATTGATCTGTAAGTATTACCAATTGAATTTGCTATTATAATTATTTTTTTGTATATTCGAACTATTTTTTTTATGTAAATAAACTTATACCAACTTTAATGTTAATTAAATAAAGTTACTGTGAATTACTGTGAGTTACTGTGAATTGGTACTTTAAATATATATTGTCAATGTTATCAATAGAAACCGTATCATAAGTAACATATGAATGTCAGTTTTGAAATAAACTTATCCTTTGTTTGGCACTGTATACATGTTACTGAGAAAAATGTGTAATTCGATTATATTTAAAATTTATTTATTAATTTTTTTTTGAATGGTGTTAAAGCAAATACATGTTTTTTTAGTGCGTGTATTTATTTGTAAATATTTTAATATAAATATCATTTAATTAGTACCACTAAATTAAAGTTGACACTACAAAGACACTCTTCAGATGGTAATGCAGTTTATGAAGTAAAATAAAAAGTATATTGTTTGCTTTTATAATTCGAGAAAAAATATGTTTGTTAAATCTTTCCAAGTTCATAATACAAGTTTGAAATAAAAAAATTGTGTAATAAGTAACTGTAACGAGGAAACAAAATCAATTTAAATAACGGATCTTAAATCAAGTGAACTGAAAAAGTTTATGTTTTCGGTTTGCGGTCGTTACGAGAAAGAAAGAAAAAACGCTCATTCACACATATTGACCTTCGAATCACCTCGAATATTTAAAAATGAAAAGAGCAAATCAACACTATTTTGTATATAAAGGAAACAAATTTTTATATGTAAATAAATGTAGTTTGCATGTGTTAATTAAAAATGAAAATTAAATGAAATTACTCTTAAGCAAATAAATCGTTGAACAAAAGAACGGTGTTTATTTGCGGTTCTTCCTGTAAATCGATGTATAATTAACTAGTATTTTTGCACGTGCGAATTTAATTAGGCTTTTTTCTATTCGTTAAAAACTCGCGTATAAAAAGTACAAAATTATATACAGGTGTAGCGAAATTTAACCTTCATTAGTTTTGTTGAGGTGACAAAAGAGGAATTTATGGCTACTTTGAATGTAATGTGAAAATTATATAATGTTTTATATTAAGATTAAGAAAATATAAATGATTGGGAAGAAAGCAATTTCTTTCAAATTCCTATTATTTGCGTGTTGGTTATAATTTGTTAATTACGTCTTGTTTAACAAAGCGTTACGTGTATTGATATTTAACCTTCATTTGTGGATCGAGTAAAGAAAGAAAAATAAAAGTGAAGTGTAAAATTGAATATTAAATTAGAAGAACACAAATAATTTAGTTTATGTTTATATACGAATCATATGTGTTTATAAACACCAAGGTGACATTAAATTGCGCTACATAATTATATAAAAAAAATAATATTTTTAAAGCAATCTATCATCTAACATTGACATCAAGCCTTATGAATGTGGTAAAAGTAAATTTAAAAAAAGGACACTATAATAATAATTAATGAAGAGATGATCCAGCAAAGTAAAAATAATGCAAAAAATGCATTGAAAAGGAATTTCTTTCAAATGTTTTTTATTTCCATTTCGGTTTTGATTGGATAATTACGAGTAGTTTATACTTAGATATATTAAAATATTGTTAATTGTAATTTGAGTAATGAATGAAAAATAAAATCAATTTTTGCTGTGATTGTTTAGATTTAGTTGAATTTGTTAATTAATTGTTAATTGCGTATGGTAATTACTCGGCGACGGTTAATTAGCGCCGACGTCGGAAAACAATGGACGGGTGCAATTATCGAATGAGCGTTGTTAATTGATGGGCTGCAAACAACGTAAATCTCACCATATCATCGGCGACGATCACGATTATGTTCGGTTTGTCGGTGACGGTAGATGTCGCCGTTGCGACGGTGATCTGAAGGGCCGATAACACGAGGATGGCTGCTGCCGAGGCGGCTGTGGCGGTTACGGCGGAGACGGCGACTGCACCCTTCTGCTGCTGCGAGCGTCTGCTGTGCATGGCTGGAGATTTGAACGCAGGTGAAGACAACGAACCCGAAACTGCTTATATCTACGTATATCTGAATTTGTAGCTTCGTTCACTACCAGACAGATATAAGTATTATATGTGTGCTTGTTTTTATATCGGGAGTCTAATTGTATTAGATTGTTTCCTCTGCGTTTACTCTTTGGTCGCGCTGCCGAAGCACCGGATAACGAAACTGGCGATACGAAAAAAAGCCCCTAGTATTTATAAGAAAGCGGATGGTGAAAGAGGTGGTCGGTCGCGGATCAAAGAGGTGGGGTCCGAGAAGAGTAGAAGAGCAGCCGCGACAAGGGCGGAGTTCCCTTGACTTTCGAGATCTTTCTTTCACTCTTTCAATGACGAGGGAAGGTGTATATACATATATATTTTTATATCTGCTTGCAGATAAAGTATGCGATAAAAAGAGAGGTTTGTGGACGTTTGCAAAAGTAGAGGAAATTCCAAATCCGAACCGCAGGAATTCCCTTTCGGGTTTTGTTGTTTTCGTCAGCGGAAAATGTGAAAAAAAGACCAGTTTTAATTCGTATTAGACTTGTTGCCATTCGCTTAAAATAACTTTATCACTCATCTTCATTATGCAATTACTACAAAATATCTATATTATTTATTTCAACAACAACAACTGAACTTTGTTTTATTTTCAATGAATATGTATAAATGTCGATGCGGGAAAATACACATTTTCTTAAAATAACTTTATTATACATCTTTGATTTAATTAATTTATTGCTTTATTTCCACAATGTTATTTACGTAATGAATAAATGGGGAATTTCTACGTGTCGGGAAAATGCTGAAAAAGACCAGATTCAAATTCGTGTTAAACTTCGTGCAGATTCAAAGTAAAAACAAAGTGGATTTTACATGCATTTGCATTAAATAATATCTAATCAAAAAACTATTAGATAGTTATTATTCAGTTTTCGAAAAAAAAATAATAACCAAAAACCAATTTTAATAATTATGACTGCTTTTTGTTTCTTTGTTTGGGAATTTGGGAATTTTTAATGGACTTTGTTCGCTCGTTTAAAAAGAACTCACTTATTTATTAAATTGCTTATTTATTTTAAAATAAATCCTATTATTTATAGTATTTAAAATACTAATTTTGTTTTCATTCAATTGAAATACGAAAAAATTTCTTGTCTTTTAGATTTTGAGGACCTAAAATATTTTGAAAAAAACTTAAAATTTTGATGGATAAAAAAAATACAAAATATATTTTTAAAATTCTGATGTAGTGCCCTTCAGTTGTACGGATTAAGGATAGTTGGTGCCACTGTGCAAATTAAGACTCACTGAAATTTGTAGTTGGATTCAAATTTGTTATATTATAAATTGGTTATTTACTGAAAAAATGCTATTATTTATTGTATTAAAATGACTTGTTTTACTCATTTTCCTTATTATAGGATAAGCTTTGTTGACGTCAAATCGTTTGCTCTGAATAGATTCTGACGAGATAACCGAGTGCGTCAGAAGCCAAGGAATCAGGCCGTGCGAGTGCTGCATTCTATCTATACATTTATTTTATCAGAAAAAATAGAAATGAAATGATTTCTAAATTAGATTGTATGTATTAAATCATCATTTATTACACAGTGAAAACTATTTTTTGAATATTATTTTAAGAATTATAATAAATTAATCCATTTTGTTTTTTAGGTATACCATTCTCTTCAGAAATTACTTGATTTTTATACATTTTATATATATATATTTCTTAAATATTCTACTTAAAATTAGTAGTTATTTCTTTGTCTATGATTTTACATATGAAATTAAATATTTGATGTGGGGAAAGGCGAGTTCCGCATTCACAAAAAAAAGAGCAACGAACGCAATTAATAAAGGATAATTCCAATCTCGCCTCGCATCAATTACGCAACTTACGTAGATTCATAAACCTACGCATCGAAAACGTTTCCATTAACTTCGAATTTGGAATCGATAGAACGTCATAAAGATCAAGAAAGCGCATGGCGCAACATCTCAATTATTGACGTTTCATAACGCCGTTGATCGTTATGCAACATCATATGCATATTATTGATTTTCCAATGAGGAAATAAGAAGAAAATAATAAACGAAAAGATCAAAAAACAAAGCGAAGTAAACGTGTTTCTTTAACACCGCATTAAACATTGCCATCTTCGATAATTAGTATAATAAGTATATCTAGTTGGAAATAATTATAATTATTTTAATTAAACGGAAATCAAATTTTAATTGTACATATTTTTTTTGAAGTGTTTTTTTTGTGAGGTCGTGCAGAATTTTGCAACGACCGTCGAATTGGGTGCATTTTGCGTTTTGAAAACGGAATTAATTAAGATATCAAGGATAGCTGTTGGGTTTACGCGTTATTGGAGCGGCGACTCACGGTTTCATTTTAACGGGGAAAATATCTCTCTCGACACGGCTCAATTAAATCTAATAATACGTCCATTCTATAGATTCGTATAATTTGTGCGATGCGAAGGGGGGAAAACGAAATAGAGGTGATTGAGAGATGATGGTTTTTCAATGGCACAAGAAACTTGCTTGTGGACTTTTGGGAGCCTTGAACGTATTTCAAACGTCCGGAATTGTTTTAATCGTTTATTACTACCTATCAGAATGAGAACCGTTTTCCACTCGTTACTTTTATCGATCGAACGATTGCAAAAGAAGAAAGCACCGCGCGTTGCGTAACCGAAAAAGAGAATTTCAACGTGTTTTCCTCGTGCGTTCCTTATTTATGTATGCTTTTCGTTTCGCTACATCATGTTACGATATGTTTGTTTGTTTGTTTCGTTTAATTATAAAAATTCCGAGCCTTAGCTTCGAGCGACTCGATCAGGAAATACATACTGCAAGATTGATATAATGTTACAGCAGATTCTGCAATTAGACTGGAAGCAACTTTAAATCATTAACCGACGTTTTTTTTTGTCTGTTTTTCATTTTTTATTTCTTACTTTATATCGCATTTACCTCTGCGACTGTATCACTGTTATAATTGCAAACATATTGGCATGATTTCAAAGGGCGTTGCTAAGCAACCAAACAATGGCAATGTAGCGAGAAAACAGCGACCCGGCGATCCTAGTGGCATCGCGAGACGCACTTTACTTAAAGTCGATTACATGTATTTCAATATATCTGCATATTCCACATTTTGTACTTCATATCACGTTTCTTTTTGTTTTAAGATATCAAACAATTTATTTTCTTAATATTTCTATCAGCTAAATTGAATTACATTAATAAATTTCTATTTTTTGGTTGTCCATAGGGATTATTATAATAATTGAAAAAATGTTACCATAAAAATGTAGACGCGCATGTCTTAATAAAGTCATTAAGATGCGTCAAGAGATTGGAAGGACAATTAATTAAGAAAAACATTAAAACCTTGATGCGACTATAATTAATGTTTTTTAAATAATTAATTAAGATATATAACACGTAAAGTATTTAATTAAGTGAAAAAGTGAGACAGGCATCTCCCACACATATAAAAATGATTTCTATTGAATGACGACGGAGAGAACGTAAAGTAATTAATATTTTTATGCAAGAGAAACAGAGAGAAGGAAGAGAACAACAACAGACAACAGAAGTAGCAGCAACTGCAAAAAAATAATGAGTGAATAGGTAAATCTGGTTTACGTAGGAAACCACAAAATCGCATTAAAACCATTACTCGTCTTTTTCGCAATCTCAAGGATTTTCACGTATCGATGGACGGCGGCGGCAATCAGATGTTGTTTTGTTCTCCTGCTGCTCATTATTGCGCGTTTAATGTCGAAGAACCTCAGGACCAAATAATAAACTTTTTTTTTAAATTAAAATTAGTGAAAATACGAAGAGGTGTTATTGTTGAATATACTGATAAAATGCAAATTCTCAGTTGCGCCAGATTGTAACTAACGTAAATAGAATGCCTTTTCCTTGATGCGCGTTTTATTAATGAAGTAGACGGTCTTACTGTCATTTGCATTTAAGAGACGATTAATTACCAGTTAATTGAAATGCACCAACATACATGGGCTTAAGTAATACAGGGTTATTTCTTGGATTCAACGTCCGTCCATCTCATTTATTATGCCAATCACCTTCTCGCGCGCACATTGGACTTTTTATAACTCTACCCTTTTAAAATTATTATTTCCTTTCTTTTTTTTCCTTTAAATAGAAAATTTACTATTTCTAATCAATTTACTTCGTCAAAAATATAAACTGGGCGACTAATAGCCAAATGGTTAAGTCGTCTTACCCATGATTTCATGGGCGCCGGCTCGAATCCTAGTCAAGTCAGACTTATACCACTTTTTTATAAAAGATATTTTGAAAAATAAAAATAAGAGAATATTAAGTCCATATTTCTATAGACATTTTTGAAGTAAAAAATAATAATTAAAATTAAAATTTTCATAATGTGATCGAAAATTAGTAACGTCGTCTTCGTCAGTGGTTGCATCTGATAATTCCAAAATTGTTATCCTCTTCTTAGTTTGGAGCAATCTTGAATTAATATTTCTCAAACTGCTTTCATCATCTGAATTAAAAATTCGTCTTCTTCAGCTAATATTCATAGGACTTATTTCTATATTTAAAAACATTCCAATATTACCGCAAAAAAATATTACTCTTACTTACCAACATCACTATCAGACGAAATTGAAATATTATCGTCTTTTTGATGGGTGTGTGGACTCATTGTTGTCATACTCTTTGTATGAAATATTATTTATTTCTCTGCTTTGACCAATTATATTTTTTTTTTTTCAGATTGTATTTTTTTAATTGATTTATTGTGACAATTTATGTTTTTTGTGTCTCTGGACGGAAAGACTGATAGCCCTTTGGTTGCATTGTAACTAATAAAGATTATTATTATATTTAAATAATAGTCACGCTGCAATCGATTAGTATAAGAAATACAAACAGTAGGACTTGCGAAAGAATACGAAACAAAATCAGCTAATATCTGTTAAAGAGCAGTGCACACTGAAGTAAAATCAATAACAATTGCAATAAAAAAGTTGGTTTTACTATGATTAGAATGACATTTTCCATTTTCAAACCAAAAAAATTGCGATAATATTTTATAACTAAAAAAAATATTACTTTACCAAGAAGTCGTGCTCAATTGAATGTATGACTATAAATATTAAATATTATCTTATTACAATTACCATTAATTCATTTATAAAGTGGACTTATAGCACTTTCTAAAGTAAAGGCTCATCTATTATAATATTGCAATTGCTAAATGTTAGTATCATAATTAAGCTAATTTCACTTTTCATTTATTTTCTATTATCATACATCAAATATATAATTTTTGTATAATTGAGTATTTTAATATACATTTTACAAAAAATGTAAAGTTTTAATTTATAAAAAATTTTAGTTTTCAATTAAAAAAAAAACAACTTCAATTTGCATTCACAATTATATTTTAACTAATACAAGGAGGGAGTTAATTTATTGAGTCAAATGAGTACGTGTATTTTTATTAATTGAGGTCGGGGTTATTTTTTTTATTATTGTTTGTTACAATTTTTTTTATTCGCAGCAATAATTTCGACTGGAACGATTTAAATTGGCGGTCAATGGCGACTGCGATATATAATGTATTTTTTATACATTGCAAAAAATAATTGGCCGTACTTTCAAAAAATATATATTTTTTTAAATTTATATGCAGAACGCTTTTGTTAGCGTTTTAGTAAATATGTTTAAATGATTTTACAAATACAATATAAATTTGAAATGATAACAAAATGATGTTAATAAAAAATGACAAATTAACAAACAAATTATCAATTTCATTAATTTTATTTCATTAGGAAATTTATTAAAAATGATAGTAATTAGTGATGTTTTAACTCTTTTGTACATGAAAATTTCAGCAATTTTTATAATTTTTCAAGTTTTTATGAAATCTAGGTGCAAAACTTAGTGCAAAACAAATATTTTTATACAATATAGTGTCGTGTCCCAGGGTTAAGAAATCCTTGGACACCGTGGATTATCTCGTAGTTATGTCGTTGCGGAGTCTTAGAGGGGTTTATGAATATTAAATGCAATATTCTTAATTAACTTTATTGTATAGATCGGAGTTTTATTGAGAAGTCAACTAAACAATAGTTGATCTCAGGTATTATTAACTAAGAGTTACATTCTCCTCTTATGTTAGTGTTTATGAAGTAAGTGCTCTTCCTTGGACTCTCCCAAGTAGGACTTCTTCTCTCTTCGGTCCCCTGACTAAGACTTCCTCTCGGTTTTGTCCCCTGACTAAGACTAAATTATATAATACAAAAATGTGTTCATTTCAAAAAGGGGCTGCGTGGGAGAAAAAAGTTTGACCTTGTGGAAAACACAAGTGTTATCTAAGTTTTATGATCCTGCCCAAATATTTAGGGGCTGCAAAAGGCTGTTAAGTGGTAATGCAATAGACGCATCTATACGATTTAATGTGTAACCGTCGTTTGGAATATTCCACAAGTTATTCTAAATAATCACGTACAAGTATCCGTTTGTATATTTGATGGATACATTAAATATGATTTGTAATAATTAAGAGGAAAGTCATGGCCCTAACAAATATACATATTAGTTATACAATAGATGACAATAAATTGGTCGGCCACGACAATAGAGATTACTTTAAAGTACATGTAGTTAGGTATGTTTCACGTATAATTTATATAGTGACATGAATATGCTGGTACTTATGAGTACCAATAGACGACAAAATGTTAAAAATGACATTTTTTCATAATGAAATATATCAATATAAATTGGAAATAACACTCTTTCCACTGAACTGTAGTGCATTTGTAGTTTTATAAGTAGAGAATAATAGTTTTCAATGAACGGTACGAGATTATTAGAAAGTGAATAGAATCGTATAATAAACTGATATTGGAATTGGAATTTTCGTGGCGAGTCTCAATGCGATTGAATGACGTGTGCGAGCTCTTTTTGCTCTCCTTTCGCCTGTGGGTTATTAATAATATTAATAAGAAAAAATAGTAATAATCGTATAAGGCCTTCCGATCAGATCTCAGAGCCAGATTATCTAAGAAGTGGGCAAGAACTTCCGTTCGGGTTTTCGGCTTCCTTGGTCTAAAATTAGAATGGTCCTTTTATTTCACTCGCGAGCAGGAGGACGACTTAAGTAGGTGTCGATACAATGTCGACGAGCGCAAACGACCTGACATGACCTTGATATCTGAGCACCACCGGAACGCACACGAATTATTATTATTATTTATTCTGCTTTCAAAATAATAACAATCCGGGCAATTAACACACTCTCGCACCGACCAATTAGATATTAATCGGTGTGCCCAGTTCCGTATTATTGTTTGTTCGAATCGCCAATTCCGTGACGGATTTTTATTTCTCATTTTTATTTGCATGAACATTGTTGGCAAGACTTCTTGGAATTCATAAGAAGACGAATAAGTGAAAATAAATCATATTAGTTGCATACACTTTGTAAGATCAAGAAGGAACGGAAAAACAACAAAACATTACGTTGTACTTGAAGATTATTATTTCTTACTTTTTATTTTGTCTAAATATAGCTTAATTAATGTATGTTCCTATTACCATTATCATTGACGTCTTCAATTAATCACGGCCCATTCTGATCTAATCAACGGCTAATTAATTCGATTGGCGATGCTAATGGTCGTATTCGTAATTCGTACACACATGTATGCCGGGGAATTCTCTCCGATCCGGTTGTTAATTCCATGCAAATCGATGAATAAAAATGAACTATCATATTTCCACATCTAACTGTAACGTTGATTTTGGCTACCTCACTTTATAACACACAAGAAATAGACAAGACATTCTTATGTTAAAATATTGTTTATGTCATGAACGTTGCCACGCGAAACTTGCGAAAAGTAAATGAATTTGCGAACGTCAGGAAATCCCCGAAATAATGCACACAAAAATTAAAACGAGTTTTTCTTCACTGAAAGCGGCAAAGTGAAGAACAAATAAATGCTAATTGTAGGTAATTATGTCTATTATAAATTACGGAGCGAGTCGCAGCGTAGCGGACATGCATCTGTTTTACATAACAATGATTAATCATATTTGCTCGGCTCACGGCACACGAAAATAGAATGGATGCAAATAAAATCAATTACTGGAGGATAGGGTGGGAACGCTTTACAAGAAGATGTTCTCTTTTTTTTTCATTGGAACACCCAACACATTCAATCATATTTTTTTCTTATTTTCTCGTATTATCTCGCTTAACGAGCATAATCCGTTCCAGAATTTCTGGTTTTTTACTCGTATAATGAAATACTCGTATAGTGAAACAATTTTCCATATAAACTAATGTAAAATACATGTCGGAAAATAAATATAACTTGGTCTCGCATTTTAATGATTTTGCTTCTTTTATTATTTTACTTTTTTATTCGGAAACAGGCAAGTGTTAATAAATTTTTAACAAAAAAAAATACAAATAATATTTGAACACAAATTTTGAAAATGATCTACACTATCTAAGACTTCTCTTCTTCTCTTCACTCGTTATGCGAGTCATTTTTACAATTTATTTTGCTCGTTAAGCGAGGTTCCACTGTTTATAATACAATGATTAATTCATATTATTTGCGACCTTTGTACTTCAATTTTTAAACTCATTAACTAATGTCAATAAACGATAAATTGTCATTAACTTCAAATTTGTTTGTTAGTTTTGACTAATTATTATAAATAAGAATTGTGCACAAAATATGTTTGACATATTTCAATTGATTAATCATTAGTGTTTGCAGACACTTGAAGTAACTAGATGATTCCATAGAGAAATCACTCAAAGGCTTCGAAACTGAAACTGGGCAAAACTATTGCTATATGCTATTACTAATTGAAATATGTGTGTACATATATGTAAAATGGTCCTCCGGCTGTTGCGATCGATTCGATGGTTGCAATCGCAGGTTTCCAACAATTTCCAAGAGTAATTATATTCCGACGTGTCTTGTTCTCTCGCCCCAAAACTCTTGCACGTGAAACCTCTAACGACTGCACGATTCTAGTCGTTCGATGGGGTGATGCCTCAGATGGACATGAGGCCAACGTTTGCGAAGGAACAATCGCCTCGTAACCCTCGAATTACCTCGGGCAATTAAATATTCGGCCATGGCTTCCGCGACTTAATTATTCTTTCCTGCTGCTTTTGTCTCTCTCTTTTTTATACTTTGTTTCTTTAGCACTATTGTAACTATTGTAATTTTCGAGTAATTTCCATCGTTTAACAAAAGGCTAAAGAAGAGGGAATGAATTGATGATTATGTGATGATGTTGATGATCGGTGGAAAAAGAGGGATCCGCCGATGTATATATTAGCGAGATGTTTGCGCTTAGACTTTAGTCACATCGTCGGGTTTGCGCCGAATGTGCTTTTGTGTGTGTGTGCTTCTTGTTTTTTTCCTATTTGCTGTTGTTGTTGCCGTTGTTCAACCTTGGCCCGATCGAGCGTTAGGATCATCTCAACTTAGAGGAATCTAGAGCAAAACCAACAAATATGACGACTCCACAGCTTGGACTTTCAACATCAATCCTAACATTGATCTTGTTATCTGCACTTCCACGATGCGAATCCCAGCAGGCTGGTCAACCGAACATTGTCCTCATCTTAGCTGATGATTTGGTCTGTAAATCCTGAACATATATTTATCTAGCATAAAATTGAAATAATCAAATTGAAAATGGATACTAGTTTTGATCTTAACGACATGAGTAGCAACAATCTTAGTCACTTAATTGCCGGTCGTTAGTGGCGGACGTTCATAAATCAGTCCGGGAAGAATATGCAAATTGCGATTGTATCACTAAATTTTAATGATAAAACTTGTATTAATCCATTAATTGAAGGTCGATTGACGTAAGTCGCGGAATCTCGACTCGATTAAGCGCAGGTACCTTTCGATCTTTTAAGTACACCCATTAAAAAACCATCACTATCGCAAACAAATCATACTTTTTTAAATTTTATTCGGAACGAAAGAGTACTAAAGTCGATGAGGATGTAGCTGATTTTATATGTTTAGTTTAAATGCTTTTGGCCTCTTTAAACATGCGTAACTTATTTTTGTGACATACTTATAGAATGCGATAAGATGAGCTGCTTCAAGCAAAAGAAGTAATTACTTATGAAACGCGGATAAGTCAAAGTCCGTGCAACGACTATAAAATAATTTCGAATCGCATGGCGTGCATTTTATGACACACATTTTTTTATTTTGTTTTGTTTCGTACTTCTTTTGTATGCAAAACGTACTCTGACATAGATGGGATGTGAATGAATGTGTAAATATAAAAAAAATGTAAATAGAAAACTGCAACAAAAGATGAAAAAAAAAATGTAATTAATAACTTTAGTTAACTAATTAGATTTTTTATTGCTGTTCGCAGGGTTGGAACGATGTCGGATTTCATGGTAGCAATCAAATTCCCACACCGAATTTGGATGCTTTGGCGTACAACGGCATCATCTTCAATAGTCACTACACGCAGTCGACGTGCACCCCTTCGCGCACGGCACTTCTCACCGGAAAATATCCGATGAGATTAGGTACGTGCCCGTGAAATATTGCACACCAAAATCGGATTATCCTAGACGATTTTCATTTTAAAACCGAACCACTAAACTACCATCCCATACAATACAAACTGACGCATGTCATTCATCTTGTCAAATGGCATTTAGATTCTACAGTTTCACAAAAAAATATTAATCAATCAGTAACAAGTCTTGTTTTAAGCAATTTTAATAAACAAATCTTTTTAATTCACAACTTAACATTAACTTAAGACATGTGTTATTAATGTTATAAGATGATCTTAATTTGTTAAAATTTTGATAGATTTTTGTGATTAATGAAAATATTTTGTGCAAACCGAACAAGTTCTCGACAATCACATTTGTATCTGAAAATTATTGACTTCCTGGTTGTCGTAGTATTTTAATTAGCAAACTCATAATTTATTTCTCTCTTTTATTTTAATCGGTATTAATGTATTTTTTTGTTCTCGTCTTTGTTAAATTCGCAGGTATGCATGGAACGCCGCTGAACCCAGCCCAGGTGGAAGGATTGCCCGAAGGAAAATTGCTGCCCGAATATTTGAAGGTGATTAAAGACAATCAATCTATATATACATAATGCGAGAGGCATTTACATTTCCATTTCGAACTTGAACGCTGAATTCTAATGTACTAGACCTCTTCTCTTACATACTCTCGTAAGAGTGCACGAGTGAATGCGAGATAGTTGGATAGAATGGAGAGAATGCAATGTGCGAGAACGAGGAGAAGTGTATACAGATGGATGAATGGATATGAGTTAGGTGCATGCATCCATGCAAGCATGCATCCATACTAAAACTACTCGAATATCTTCATGTTTCTCGTTGGAGAGACGGGTCTCATAAAATGTGTGTGTTTGCCTGTCTGTCTTTTATAGGAATTGGGGTACGAGACTCATCTCGTCGGCAAGTGGCATTTGGGATACGCCAGATGGAACAATACGCCCACATACAGGGGCTTCGATCACCATCTGGGATATTACACCGGTTACGTCAGCTATTACGACTATCTGAACACCTTCAGGGTGCGTAGCATTTTAAGTTTAACTCCATCTCTATCATACTCACCAATTACACTTTTTAATGACGTTAAAAACGTCAAAATATTAGTACTAAGTGTTAAAATTTTACAAATGACATTAAAGATAAATTTAAAAAATGTCTTCACTAGAATCATTATATTAAATAAAATAGAGAAAATCGTTTTTAAAAATATATATAACTCAAAACAAAAAATAATAAATTCAATTTTTGTGCATGTTGGTTCGGTAGGTGGACGAGAAGGATTACACCGGATACGACCTTCGCAGGGATACGGAGGTGGCTTGGGATCTAGCAGGTCAATATGCGACCGACGTTTTCACGGATCACGCAGTGAAAACCATCGAGAATCACGCATTGACGAAACCGCTCTTTCTAATGGTATCCCATCTGGCAGTGCATGCAGGGAATGACGGAAAACTGCTGGAGGCGCCGCAGGAGACGATAAACAAGTTCCGACACATCCAGGACTCGAATCGTCGAACATACGCAGGTTAGCCATCATTCAATATATATGTTCCATTTTCTTTCTTCTCTTTTCTTCTCATTTCGTTCCTGGACAGGCGAAACACTTCCGTCGCATCCATTTTCATTTCCGATGCGATCGCTGATCCGAATTTAATGGAACTTCGATGTATCGCGCGAAAAATGCATAAATGCATATTTCTATCGGTCATCATTATCACCCCTCCCCTGTGTCACGATTGTTGACAAGTGCAAACATTAACCCGAATTAAATACGTTCGAAACATAACAGGGTGGAAACTGAAAACGTTGTACAGTGTTTATTTATTTAGCAATATATTACTTTTTTCCGTGCACGTTTTCACCGAGCGATGTTTTTGTTCGCCGGAAATGACAGGTGCCAGTGATTTTCATTAAAGTTGAAAGAATGTTTTACTTTTCTGCGAAAATTTAATAAATACAAAATATCCTGCAGTGCTTATATACAGGGTGACGATTTCTTGTTTGTTCAGCAATGGTTTCGAAGTTGGACGACAGCGTTGGATCGATCGTATCAGCGTTGCAGGCGAAGGGTCTTTTGGAGAATACCATCTTGGTGTTTGCCAGCGACAACGGCGCTCCGACGGTCGGGCAATACTCTAATTGGGGCTCCAACTATCCGTTGAGAGGTATCAAGGCGACGCTCTTCGAAGGAGGCATCAGGGGTGTAGCGTTCGCCTGGAGTCCGCTTTTTGTGCAGTCCGGAAGGGTTTCTGCCGATTTGATACACATCAGCGATTGGTTGCCCACGCTCTTCACAGCCGCTGGAGGTGACATAGGTCTCCTTGATCCGGATCTCGATGGAGTTGATCAGTGGAGCAGTCTGCAGTACGATCTGCCGTCACCGAGGAACGACATCCTCATAAACATCGACGAGATCACCAGAAACGCCGCTCTTCGCTTCTACAACTGGAAACTGATTGTCGGTATGTGTATAATCTTTGGTGTATTGAGTCATCAGATATTTCAACATGATGTCTGTATATTTAAGGAACAACTTGGAATGGCACGTACGACTCTTACTTTGGTGAATCTGGCAAGGAGAACATCGAGGAACAAGTGTACAACTCGACGAGAGTCTTCGATAGTCCGGCCGGCAAAGCCATTCGACAAGTGAGCTATACCTCATTAACGGAAGCAGAGTACGAAGCGCTCCGTCGTCAAGCTACCTTGAGGTGTCTCAACGCAAAAGCTAAGAGGAATCCTTGTGACCCGTCCAGTGAGTAATGCTTTTCTCTTTATTTCTGTGCAATCGATTTGTGCACATCAATTCTTTCTCTCTCTCATCCCGGAAAAAGGAAGACATGCACGACATTTAAAAAGGAATTAGCCTGACAGAGAAAATCCACTTTCAGTATGAATTATTTACGAGCTGCGAGATGTTTCGAACTTTCCGCTGTTCACCTTTCTCAAACCTATTACATTGATGGTTAGAGAATACTAATTACACACATTCAATGATACATAAAGATAATTGAAATTTAATTGACAGATTAATATAGTTATTATTATGATTAATCTTGACATATTTTTCTTGATTGAGAAGATAACATGATGTATGTTATCTTAAGCAGGGGAGTGAATTTTCTGTTCACGAAATGAGATCAATTACGTTATGCATAAGAGCAGCGGTTTCCAACCGGGGACTATTGCCAGGGGAAGCGCCAAATTTTTTTAATAAATTAATTTTTATACCATAATATCTGTAAATAAATAAAACGTGTCTATATTATTTAATCTATTAAAACAATAAAAGGTAAGGGAGGCGCGGAAAAAAAAATTGGGGAGGCGTAGTAGCATAAAGGTTGGAAACCGCTGCCTAAATTATAAGTATATCTTGTAATATATAAAACGATGTCACAGTGGAACGAGAAGTAATATCGCTTCGATTTAAATTGGTCATTCATTAATACAATTCTTCTTGATTCATAGGCCCGGCGCATCCGCACTTCGCTGTTGTTTTCTGTTAATTTAATTAAAATATCTCTGCTGGTTTGAAGTGCGGTCAGCGCGATGAACAAACGAATGTTTGAAGAGGGTTGAAATATCCCCGACTTGTCTTTAATTATGCTTTCTCTTTCCATGTTCGCTAATTATGTTGATGATGAGCAGATGGTGAGGTATGTCTGTACGATGTGCCGAGTGATCCCTGCGAGGAGAACAATCTTGCCAGTTTCCTGCCGAGCGTGGTGCGAAGGATGAAGCGCGCCCTCGTCGACTATAGGTCAGGTCTAACGCCGCAGATCAGCGGGAAGGTCGACATTGAAAAGGACGACCCCAAACTTTTCCAATTCGCCTGGAACCCGTGGCTCGATTGCTCCGACTCGACCTGTGCAGCAGCTTAATTGAATATTTATTTAAATCTCAATCCTTCCGTCCTTTCTCCACGTCTCCTGTCTTCTTCTCTAACTATAAAAACCAAACACCCAGCCGCCCCTAGTACACGTGCAAACAGAAAAGAAAAACAAACGACGATTCAATAATATTTATTGTGGCTCTCATTAATTAATTTGCAGAGCATTTTTAGTTTCTTAGTAATTCAGGATATATTTATTAATATTATCATTATTATCCAAATAAAATATTTGTTAGATTTTATTCTTTTTGTTTTCTTCTTCGCAATTAAATAAAACAAATCCGTTTCGACAAAATATGCAAATATGTCGCAAGCCTAATTGATGATGATGTTGTTTCCTTTGCCTCTTTTTTCGCTTCTTTAAACCTCCACCCCCTTTGCATACTCCTCTTTTTCTTTTGATTGTCGCGACCGACGGTGGAGAGTGGAGTGCGCCGTGCGAAATTCCTTATAAAAGACACGGGGAATTTGAATTGCAGCTACGTCAGCTATTTTACCATCGCACTTAAGAGACACTCTTCTCTCGGGGACGTCTCGCTTATCGCTCGAAGGCGTTCCCGATTTCAATGTCGCAGATTTTCCTCGGAAATGTTCAAAAAAAAAATGTGTTGTCTAAATTGCGCGAAAATAGATATCAATTGATTATTCATGTACATTTGATAGAATACGGGGGTGTGCGAAGAAGGGGAACGGAATGCAACGGACCGGACCGGAAACGGACCGGATGACAACAATACAGGCAACCGGGATGCTACGAGTGCTCGGTATTTGCATAAAGCGACTACTCTCGTTATGTCATTGTCAAACTTCAAGCGGCGATAATTTAATTCCGAAGCGAACGGCGGCAAAATATGCGGAGAAAGGACTCGAAAACTCGAATAAACGACAACGAAAAAATGTTTATAACAGCCGGTCGCATAAAGTGCAGTTTTGATGCATCATCGAGCAACGGTGCACAGAGCGCAGCAATTAAATTCACAGCAAAACTGATTTACTGGGAGAAAAAAAGATGTTGGTCATTTGAAAACTTGGTTGGAGTATGGGTAAAAAAATATTGTTTAATTGAAAATAAAAATGGGCCGTTTTGGTGGTTCGCTTTGCTGGGAGTTTTGATGTGAATCGAATGTGGAATGAAAAAGAAAACTGAAACAACACGCACATATATCGGATAATGCGCAAAGTTTTGCTTTTTGTGGTGCGGTTGCAAGAGGAGAAATATGGCGATTGAATATCGCATTCAGATTTCCATTCTTCGGTGGAGAAACTTTCGCGTCCGCTGAAAGGAGAAACGAACTGGCATACACATCCATCCTCAATTCGGGGAAAGATGAAACTTTCGCACAAAAGGCGGAGAAGCTCATAACGCGATCGCTATTTATTACGCAATCCGTAGAACTCCAGAAAACGCGCATCAACCAACATCTATTACTAGCATCATTTATTTATTAGTAAAGTCTTTAAAAGGGTGAAAATGTGTGTACATGAAATAAACAATTTTTATTTTGAGATGTGAAGCAAAGTACAGTGGAACCTCGGTTAATGAGCATAATCCGTTCCAAAATTTCCGGATTTTTACTCGTATAGTGAAACAATTTTCCACATATAAGCTAATGTAATATACGATAATGCGTTCCATTTTGAAGTAATTTTTCTTACAATTTATTTTGCTCTTTAAGCCAGGTTCCACTGTTCGAATTACTCGCCGATTCAATGTTCTGGTTATAAATATAGTTGACAGGCATTACATGTTCTGGTTATTAATCTGTTTGACATTAAAATGACACAATTATCAACAAACGTCATATTCCTGACAGTCTCTATCATGAATATTAAAGTTTTGGTTATTAAAGAACTTTATAACTAACACTATATTTACATTTTTTTTCTTAAAATATTGCATTTCTATATATTTCCTCGATGAAGATATGATCAGATTAGTAGTTGCATGGGAATTATTGAAACACGAATAAACAATTCATCGGTATTTGATCGAGAAATTAGTAATTAGCAACGGCGAGACAGTGGCGCAACTATAATACCGACGTCCAAAAAAATCTACAATAACTCCGAAATTAGAAAATATTTTACAATAAGAGTTCAATTGTAATTGTATCGAAACGTAAAGAGAACTGTAAAAATACATTTTGATCACTGTATTGGTAGTGACTTTTAATGTATTTTTTTTGTATATTATTCTTCACTCTACCCGTCACTCTGCAACGATGTTGAAAAGATCATTTGTGAAAATAGAAATTTATTTATTTATAAATGATTGTTTGCTTACTGTAGTACATGCCCAAATTATATTTGTGTACACTAATTTGAAGTTCCGCCACTGCGACGATATAATTTATCAATCGATGGAAAACAGGTTGGGCTTTTAAATAATGAGGTAAATTAGTTGATACTCGAAACTGTAGATGCAAGTAATTATTGAGCAATAGTTACAACATAATTCATTTATAAAGTAGATGCCGCTTGTAATCAATTAACTATGCAACCATATCAACGCATTGTCAATAACGACAACAAAAAATATTACTGAATTTATTCAAATCCATAAACTCAATTGAAGCAAATAGAGAAAGAGAGAGAAAAAAACGAGGATACACTATTTGCAAGCGAAAAATCATAGCGATTCGAGTTCGTCGGCTTATTTACGGTTCGTCGATGCAAAAATATATTTACTCGCCGATTCATCAATGTAAATATATTTTTGTTTGCGCACAAATCAGGATGTGCAATTTTGTTGTAGCTTTCTCTCTCTCGCACACTCTTTCTTCTGGTCCAGTTTGCTCATCTATCTGTCCCCTTTTCTCTGTCTCTCTCTTTTTCTCTTCCTCGTTTTTTTTTTCCGGTCACACGATGTAACACGCATCAACGTCGTCGTGGAACAAACCGTACGAAGAAGCGACGGCTAAGCAGCAGCAGATCGAAAATTGAATTTCGATTGATTCCGTTTTAACCGCTTTTGCAAATTGGCCAAAACAGCGTGCAAAATTGCGAAACGATATGAAAAAATAGAAACACGGAGGGAAATAGAATTAAAAGTAAAAATATTGTACATATGAATTCACATATAGTAGATGTACATGCGTGGCAGAAGTATCGCTATCGTTTTCCAGTTGGTCTAATTGCATATTTTGTAATTTGATTGGGTTTCGAATCGCGGTTTACTGTTTTAATGGTTACAAACCAATTGAGGGGGAGTTTTTGAATTAATAATCCACCCAGTCTATCCGAATTACATTTTAATCCCTTGTCCCAGGGATGAAAAATCGGGTCACTATCGAATGTTGTCTGATGTGGAGTCTGAATGTTGGAGAATTTGAATTAAATCTATTTGTTTTTATATATATTCTTAATTTCACGATTATTCTTCCTTACTATAATTAAAGACTGCTATACAAAATTAAGAAGTGCCTACCCCACGTATACTACTCCATCTTTAAATCATACCTAACGGGAGAGTTCTTTCAGGTCAAACACAATGACGAAATGACCACTCTACGACCGATCAGCTCTGGAGTCCCTCAGGGAAGCGTTTCGGGCCCCTTGCTATATCTCCTTTTCACGGCGGACTTGCCTACACCTCAACAAGTCACTGTGGCCACGTTTGCTGATGACACTGCAATCCTGGCATCGCACACTGACCCAACAACTGCTTCACAATAGCCTTATTGACATCGAAAACTGGCTAAAAAAGTGGAGAATTATAGCCAACGAGGCTAAGTCGGTGCATGTGACGTTTACTATGCGTCGACAGACCTGTCCTCCAAACGGGTCCACTTTACTGAGTCAATAGTTCTATTAAACGGATCCACTCTGCCTCAGGCAAATGAGGCCAAGTACCTTGGCATGCACCTAGATCGACGCCTTACTTGGAAAACACACATAGCAACCAAGAGAAAATATCTGAATCTGAGGGCTAGGAAGCTGGAGTGGCTAATAGGAAGACACTGTTGTATATAACAAAAGCAAAGGATATGGACTACGGCTAGGACTGGCTGAGCATTCAGGCATTATGACGGGATCTGCCTGTAACACCGTTGTATATCAACAGAAAGCAAAGTGGATATGGACCTACGGCATCCAGCTCTGGGGATCTGCCTGTAACACCAGTATCGATATAATACAGAGATTCCAGTCGAAAACGCTGAGGAAAATCACCAATGCTCCATGGTTCATCACAAACGAGGACATCCATAAGCAAGCTAACATCAGTTTCGTCAAGGAAGAAATAGGAAAGGCTAGCACAAGATACCATAATCGGCTAGAGAATCACCCAAACCAACTGGCTATGGAGCTGATGCATACTGCAGAGCATCGTCGAAGATTGAAGAGATTAAACCACAAGATTTACCAAACCGATTTTAAATATTGACTATTAATGTGTGCAAGTGCATAAAAAATTAACATATATGTGAAGTGGGGTTGCTGGATCTTCACTTCATTAATTATTATTATAGTGTCCTTTTTTAACTTACTTTACCACATTCATAAGGCTAGATATCAATGTCAGATGATAGATTGCTTTAATAATAATAAAAAAAAACTATAATTAAGACTACTTCTAAAATATATAATTTACATTCGAAGTTAACAATAGATATAGGGTGCGATTTGTGATTGGGTAAGATTTGATTCATTTGTCCACTCCGCGTCTTATACTGATAACTCGTATTAAAATATACAGCCGATTCCGCTTAATCGGGATACATCGGGACGTGTATTAAGTGGCTGGCCCAATTATCCGTAGTTCCATTTGTTCTGTTCTGTTTCCGTTCTTTAAGATTTGTCTCTAATAAGCGTCTGTCCCGATTAACCGGTGTTCCAATTAAGCGAAATCGACTGTGTTATAAATAGGTCACTGCTCCTATAAGAATTGCACTTCTTGTGGTTGCACACAATACCATTCAGTATTATTTTATAAGCATGTACATCAGTTTATTTTGTTTAAACTGTAAGAATTATAAAGTTTCTCTGTAATGTAATTCCTGTTCACGATTAAAAAATCAAAACAACTATATAAAGTTGAAATCAATAATCGTCATATTCAGTTATTTGACAGTTGATGTTATTAACATGACATAATTATTACCAATCTTCGTATAGTTTTTGTCATTAATATGGCAGCAAAATCGTTTAACATCCTTGGATCGAATGCAATAAACACTGGAATAAGAAATGTGAATAGAATGAGAGTATGTAAGAATGGAAGAATAAGGATTTTTTTTTGGGAAATAGTGCAGCACGCGCTGGATCGTTTATCGTTCGGATCAGATTGTTCGAGGGTAGTAACGAGAGAAAGGTCGCACGTATTCCATCGCAAATATTCTAGTGGATTTCAAACAGTTCTGTTCTATGCGAGAGAGGAGTCTCGTCTTTCTACAGCCCTAGGTTGGGGGAGAGGGATGAGATATCGTAGGCATACTTATAACTCCTTACCATCCACCCATATGTATATATACATATATATACATATGTAAGAGAAGGGAGAGAATAGACGCAAACTGAATCAGAATGAGTGAATGAGAAACAAAGTATTAACCCGACCACCATCCTAAATATCTATCGAGAGATAACTAAGATTTCCGCTTTTGAAAATCATTGCGACACGGTGGTGTCGAGTGCTACTGCTGCTACTGGTTCCGTTGCGGAGGAGGGAAATCTCTTCGGTTGTCGTCAGTCACATTTGCGCATTCCGAAGATGCGCTCCGCTCGAAACGGTACAAACGATAAATCTGTCCGTCGCATGGTTTGCAGGCGGCACGGCACGTCAGTCACGCGGCGATTTCGGACCCAAAAATAATAACATCAGCATCCAAAGAGGATTTCGTGTTACCATTCTCAGAAATAACAACCATCGTTGACCAAAGAACAATGCTCCTACACCGACGAGAAACTTTTGCTGTTACAAGTTCAAACTAATCTAGCAACAAAAATTTAAAAAGTAAAAACATAGGTAAGTGTATACCACCAACAAATATTTAAGATAGTTTCAAAGTAGACTTTCTAAGTTATAAATTTTTAAGTTGATAATTCTAAATCATTAAACTTTTTCTTTTCAATTTAATTTAAATTCACAATAAATATTCAAATAAATACGATAATCCAACTCTCAGTATCACGTTTTTTAATTTTATTTGAATAGTTGAAATATTGTTTTTCTATCGATCTCATTCATTTTCATTACTTTATTCAATTAGTGAACACTGCTTTAAAAAATATATATCTAATGAAAATTACATCAATTTGTCGCTTATATTCTGATCTCATTAGCAATTAGATTGTGAAGCTCGAGAGGATAAAAAAAAGAAAATAACTTATACACATTTTCCACCTGAATACTACTTTGAAAAGTTCAATAAATTTCAAGATAAATTGGATTGTTAAAAAGTTGCACGATCTAAATTTCCCTCACAAATACACAAATATTAGATTATTTCTTAAACTTTTATTTAACATTGTATATTTTTTGTAAGTACACCTATCTCTCGTTTTACACGGTACTTTGTAAATCGGGAGATAGGTGTATACACCATATACAAATATAAATTGGATTATGATAAAAAATGGAAGTGGAATTAAATAAACTTTTCCGAAAAGTAAGAGTTAATTTAACGATCAATTGGGTACGAGTGGGGCAGCAGCAACAAAAAAGCGTATTTCCCTAAGTAGAAAAACCATATTTTCATTTAGATTAGCCATTCGGTCGGTTGTGGACGATGGATTTATTTTCTTGGAGAATTTCCTCCATGCAGCTGGAAGACGTCCAACGGAATTGTGAACGAATCAATTCCGATGTGAAATTAAATCCATTGAATAATCTTGAACGGCGCCCAACAGTCACTAAAGGATATTAAATATTATGCATTTAATGTCTTGCATTCTGCAGGATGAAATTTAATTTAATAGCAATATTACTATATTTTCCAAATTAAATTTGTTATATTATTTTTTTACATCGAAGCATTGTTGATGCACTCTGAACAAGTTGTTTCGAGCAATTCATAATTTTTTTGATCAATAAAAAATCGAAAAGTAAATCCTTTTTTTTATTTTTCAATGAGTTTAGGTTGAATTTATTATTGGTATTTCTTGCAGCAATTAATGCGACAACACGGTTTTGGACGTGTACACACATACTTGCATGGGAGTATCTTTTTTACATTTATTTTTATTAAATATTATTATTACGTATTATCAATTATAGTTAATTAATTAACATTTAATGTAAGACTCTACATTAATAATCAAATTAGCAATTTGTAAATTTTACGAGGTAACCTTCCCAGCGGCGGATTATCCATTAAGACATTTCCTTTAGTATTTAACCCTTTGTAGTACTTATAAGTACAGATATCGGCCGACTTACGAACTAGTTCCATTTCAAAAGGTTGTTCGTAAGTCGAATTTATTCGTAAGTCGAGGGAATTTTAAAAATTTCAAAATATACTTATCTTACCACACTTTATCATGGTTTTACAAATACTTTTTAATGTAGATATTACAATTATTTAATAAAAAACGACAAAAGAAACAAATGCAACAAAGCAGATCTTCCAAACATATTATATTATATTATTAAAGAAATTATCATTTGTTTGGAAAGTTAATATGTTTTATCACTATATATCTCTTTGTAACAACTTAGAACTCTTAAAATTTTGTTCCTAAGTCCGGGAGTTCGTAAGTCGGGGGATACTGCATATTTATTTCACTATTTAAATTATAAAAATACTTGTTAGTACTTTAAAGTAATCTTTATATTGTATACAATATGATTTGCTTTTATATTGGAAACACCAAGTGACTATAAACCTACATTCAAAAATAATTTGCATTGGAGCTCAAACAATCCTTAATCTTTCCTATTGTGTTATTCTTTGAAAATGAATTCTATTAATCAATCAATCAGTATCATTTTGATTGGTTGCTTGAATCTAGTAATTAACAGTTTACCTATTCCAAAAAAATCAAATGAATTCAAACATTTGATTTTTTGGTTGTGTTTAAATATAAACAAGATTCATTTAACAAAATGTGAATGAATCTAATTTATATTTAAATTGGTTTCAAAAACTTGAAGAAATTAATGAAGTGACGATTAGATTGGTGGCTCCGTTCACGAGTGTGTGCCAGTATGTGCATCAGGAGTGGCTATACTTGAACGGCGCAGGGAATTACGTTTCTTTTTTTTTCTTCTACACCTCGGATTTAGGTTGGGACCATTGAAGTCCTTTGTTTACATCTCGAGTGACACTCGTTACCCAAGCAATACTCATTTTAGTTATTTTTAGTTCCTCGAGTTGGTCGCCATTGTACAGCGGCCATCTATTCCGCATCGTATGTGTAAACGATGCGTGAATTCATTTGTTTCAAAAATTGTTCCAAAATCCGAATCGTGCCATTTGATACTTGATCTTTAATTTATTGCAGCTTGTCATTCGAATTTATGAATCATTTAACAAACAAAACAAAATATAGAGCAATTGAATATTGAGGAGAGTACGACGATTTACGATTCCTGAATGGAATTGGATTCGGTGGTTTTACGCAAGAAAGCAATTGCATTAAGCGGTACAAACCTGTTCTTTGTTGTTACGTCGAATGCAAATCGTATGCGCGCTCCTTCCACATTCAATAGTCGATGTTTCCTTTCCCTACCTTTTTACACTCTTCTTCTATTTTTCTTCGCTTAGCTTATTTTATTTTCAACGGGCATCGCGTCGCGATAAAGTGCGGCCATAGAAAAAGCTAAACAGTGAAAGGTTTATCTTATATAGCGAGGGCAGCTTTTCCGAAGGGCGCCGCACATAATACGCGTATATATATATAAATCGAATCGTCGCAGGGATTAGATTTACGTCTCGCTTCGCAATTTTAAGTGCCGTACTTACGCAGTATGCGACGAGCGAAAGAGTATTAAAGTATGGTGGAACAAATTCGATAGGTCCCATAATGCTTTATTTCTTTCTTTTTTTTTCACCGCTCTCTATTTTTTATTTTATTTATGAAAACACGATTATATAATTAGTTTTATTATTATGTTCCATTAAGTTTGAATGTTAACGGTCAGTTATTGTGTAAAATTTTATTATTATTGAAAGAAAATTAGTGGGTCATGGGTGGAGGCGCCGGGTCAAGTTATTAAACGTGGATTTCCCTTTGATCAAAAGGGTTTTGATGATACGAGATTTATGGCGTATGTGAATAGTGTGTGTATGCGAAGAGAGACAGAGAGAGAGAGAAAGAGAGACCAGATACGGTTGGTCACTCGTCTTTTCCAATTTGCAATCCGACATTTGTATGCGCATACATAGTTAGGCTAGGACCCTAGATTACAGTATTACGCAAAGCGCACGATACTCACTGACTCCTCCATTGCATCAATTAACTGTCGCTTAAAAGAAACTAGGTTTGTTATCTTCTTCGTAGTCTTCGAATTTTCCCGTTTACTACCATCATTAACAACAACATCATATTACAGTGTACACTTTTCGAGTACGACTCAGAACATTTCTGTTTTCCTGCCGTTTTTCGCATTTTAGTCACGTCGCCGACTGCTGGGAGTTTTGATAATTCGCGCGACGCGTTCATCTATTTTAATTCCCGGAAACTTTCATTACCTTGCGGCTTTTTCTTGGACGCGAAAATGTATGCAAATTTAGATTTTTCCGCTCCAGAAAAGCGCGCGCAAATCCTCCAACCCAACGTTCGTCATCCCTCCCCTTTCGTCACTTCACTTTTACAGATTATTCGAACGCTAAACCCACCTGCTCTCATCACACTTTCAAAACTGCTTCTTTTGGCTTTGCATTTTATGATTGTATCCTGATGGACAGCTGCCGACCCTTCGCATTAATCCAATTATTAAAACTAGTTTGTTTTATATGTAATTATAATTTAATTAAAACAAACATTTTTTTGTTATTTATAAATTGATGGAACACTAGATCAATTATAATGTTTTATATTGCTACAATTACACGTAAATATCAATATATCATTAATTTTTGTACCGAGAAGCGAAAGGTCCTTATTAATAAAGTTATTTAGAACGTATTTTTAATCAAGCTCTCGCTACTTTTGGTGATGCACTGTTCATCATCTTGGCGTACGTCTTCTTACATCAAAGTAATATCGATATTGTTGGAGAGGCCAGTTGAATGAAGATGCGGCAAAGCTTTGTGAACCGACGATAACAATGGTCTATGCCTTGTGGGAAATCTTGCAAAAATTCTTTCCTCTTCTTCTTCTATCCAAGAGACCCATTGTGAACGTATTTTAAAAACTGCCACTATACTCAGTTAATGTCGTCATTCTGAGAGGAACGTCATGCAACCCAAGTGCAGCATCTACTTGCGTTTTCCGCGCGAAAAATTTGAATCGATCGGAACCTGCTTCTTCATGATTATCACTGTCTCAAGTGTCCAATCAATGATGCAAATTTATATATATATATATAGAAAAAAAGAAGCTTAACAAATCGATAGTCCGCAATTGACATTGAAACAGTTTGCAGCAATTGGAAATTTCCCAGAATAAAGAGAGGATTATTCTTATCAATTAAAAGTGGATGAGCGTCTGGGTACATATTAATGTATTCGAAGAAGGTGTTTCGCAGAGTTTAGAGATGATTCAATCGATTTGCAAGCAAACCACTCACTTGCCGGTAACAATTTCCAAATGCAGATTGGTTAAACAACAAGAAGTGCACGAATCCAACGCCCGCACACACATCCGACTGTCCATTATAATTATCTGATAGGCATCCGACTGCAACAATGCAGCAGCGGTGGCGGCAGATCCATCGAGTGAATCCCTCTCAAATTTAATTGCTCCAATATGCATACATACATTGCCACATGCATGTCCATCTAAGCATATGCACATGGACAATACTTTTACGACGTCGATCAAAATTGCGCAGGAAGGAAAAATTTATATATCTTTTTTCTCTCAAATCACGTGATCAACAACAATTAATGTTGAACTAATCATAACTTGTATTGTTTATTATATTTCAAATATTTATCCTAATTTTAAAGTCTGTTGGAAATTTTACAAGTCTTATCAAAGTAAGACTTATAGAAGGAATAAAATTGAAATCAATATTATATCAAAATTATGAAATATATGTTTGCAGAATCTCAATCGTTTATATTTCTTTTTAAACGAAATCTGAAAGACGAGAAGACAAGCGACGATCAGTTTATAATTAAATTCGAATCTGGAAAGGGTGTTGGGGGTTTGGTGTTATGTTGCAGGCAATAGGGTAACAGGGAGGAGGAAGAGTGGCGAGTCGATGAGGGTGAGTTGGGTGTCGCTAATTAAACCTGCTTCTTTTTACGCGCTGCTAGCAACGACATTGCTGCAAACATAAATTACGCCTTGATTATTCCACAATTCCTTCGTTTTCGCAGCAATTGCGTTTATTTGTTCTTCATGCGAATTACGTCTGTTTCAATGGACCAATGCAAAGCGACTCTACTACTCTGAAAAGATATTTCGATGACAATATTCGGTCTGCTCAGGATTCATTCGTCCTGCGAAACACCACCACTATATTTGGTAGGGATGTAATAGTGTGTGCTGTTTTGGCCCCGAAGCCCATCAAACAGAGAAAGAAAGAAATAAATAAATAAATAAGGAACGTAGGAGAACCGAACTTCGAACAGGCCTTTTATTTATACTACGTGACTAAGACATTATGAGAATCGCGGACATTTCCTATTACGAACGCCCAAAGACGTATAAATCAAACAGCAAAATGGTTCCAGGCCCTCCGACGAGAAGATGATTTATTTCACCACCTCTGCCTTCCACAATAACACCCCCATCAACGGCAACAAAAAAATAGAGATCACAAAATACAGCAATCATTCTGTTCTATTACATTCCTCGGTAGCAGCTCTATTACATTTCTTAACCGGTATACCAAAACTATCTCTTTAACTGCAATCATTAAATTACGTATTGTATTTTTTTAACTCTTTCAAGTCTGATTAAATGACTTAATGTCCAAAATTAAAAAAATAACTAAGTATTTTGTTTTTATTTATTGTGTGACAATTATTTTTTATCTTGAAATTATGTCCCAACAGACATCCTATCTCGGATCTATTGTCCCAATAGACATTACAATTGAGAATTTTAATTAGGACATATTGTGCAATTCATCATATAGTTCCTAGATGGAGATGATCTAATTTGATTGATTATTAATACTAGGATTTGTACAAAAAAACAACTTTAAAAAACAGGTTTTCGAATCTCAGGTTTTCTACAAAACCGGTTTAAATCGTTTTTAGAATTTTCACAAACAAAAATGGATTTTTGTAATTCATTTTCTTATGCAAAATTAAAAAATCTTAAAAAACAAAACTTTACAAAATTTCCATAAATTGAAAATTCTCATTTACTACCGAGTTGGCTTTAATCGTCGCAGTTATCTTTTATGGAATAATTTGGATAGAATCTTGATAATATTTGTCACAGAACATAATGATATCATTTTTTGAAAATAGTGGAAGAAATATGCTAGACATTAGTGTCACAACGTTTTGTGGATTTTGTAAATTAAAGAGAAGTGTTACTAATCCCGTTTGTCTTCTCTCATAAATTCATGTATCTACAATAAGTAATAGATTTGAAATAATTTCAGTATATGTTTTCTATTCACGTAACAGATATTCAAATATGTTTTAACTTGTTAATAAATACGCAACTTGTCAACTATAGCCTTAATGTATTGATCCTCAAACTTTAAGGAGCTCTACAATTACATATATCACCGGATTTACACGGTAAATAGGTTCCTGTGAAAAACGTGTAAATCATATGTGAGAATCACTAATGTTAAAACAACACATTCTTTTAAATATACAAATATTTCTATTAAGTACCAAACAATTCCATCTCGTTTGGCAGTCATGAATAAATTTTCCTAATAATTCCTTCCCGATTTTCTATTTGTTTTATAAAACTTAGAATTTAATAATACTATCGTTTTATGCCAGAGACGATTTTGTGTCAAAATTTGTAAAAATGTTTTCTAATTATATATATTTCTTCATAAAAAAAAAGTTTTAAAAACTGACAAACCCTAATTAATTTAATTGTGATCAAATTACGTATAGCACAATTCCATCTTGAATTCTGTTGCGATGAGCATTTTTTATTTATTTAATTTCTATAAGGGAAATGAGACGAAAACATGCATTCGGTGTGAACTGCCGCAGTTTCGTGTTATCGACGACTCGTAAACAGGAACACTAGTTGCGTATCGAACGTGCTGCCGATATTTTATGGAATCGGCCATATAAAAGTTTGGCGAAAGTTTTGGGAATTGATGATGGTATAGAAAAAAAAGAGTACGAAGGGCGAATATATACAATGTACGGATGAATTGATGATCGGCACCATTATTTGAATGTATTCCGGATACGACGGTCGCGGTTCAGTAAAACGGAAAAAGGCGAGTAGTATATCAAGAGAGAAAATATATATTGCGTATACATAAAACGAAACATTACGCTCGTATATGGTTGATGTTTGGTAGAAAGAGAGATAAACGTATGTTTTGTATAATTTGATGGGTGGCCAGATCAGATCAGGTAGAGTCGGATCAGGTCAGCTGAGACATTTCAATTACAAATAGTCGCTGTTGAAGGGTGGTTCTTCGATATCATCCGGTTCCTGCTTCAAGTTGCACAGGCAATCGGGATTATCGCATTCGTGACAGGGATTGCTGCAGTCGCGTCTCTCCTCGTGCTGCTCATGTTCCGAATGATTCGACTCGACTAAAAACGGATAAACGGATTAGCTCAATTTGTATCAAAGCACACGCTCTCTGTTCGCCCAAAATCATTTCAAACCCAATGCGATGACCGCGATTATAGTCAATAACCTTTATCCTGATTGTAATCGAATTGGTGGCGAGACCTCGGCTCGACGTGCTGCTCGGAACCGCTGTGCTCGACGTCCTCGTCGACGAGCTCTGGCATCGGCGTCACGTCCCTGCGTCTTTTCCTCACCCTTCGTCGTGACTTGCCTCTCCTCCTCGTGCCCTTCCGACGGCGTCTCCTGCGCGATTCTAAGATCTTCTCGCTGATGTCAAACCTGCCCGCTGCATTCCGTTTCCTAAGCCTCGGCAAACTGTAATCGCTTAAACTGGTGAAGCTGTATCCGGACGTCGCCTCTGAGAACGGAACTCTGTTCTTGCGGCTGTTGTTCAACCTGCGACTCCTTCTGCTCGGCTTCGAGATGGCATTAGCTTTCGTCTTCTTAACACCTCCTCCTCCACTGTCCATCGAACCCAAGGTAAGTTGAATCTTGCCGGCTCGCTGTTTTAGCACTCCATTATCGATGCCGTGCTTTATGGCTCTTCGCACTTGCATCACAACGTTCCTCGGTTTCGGCCTGATGTTCGAAATGTTGATAGCTGTCTGCACCTGATCGAGGATCTTTCTGACGGTAGAACCCTGTGGTTCCCTTAGATCAGCCACGGCCTGCAAGACGTGCGTCAGAAGACGAGGGAAGTTCTTACGGTTCCGCGGCATCGTGTCCCACCTCTCTAGTTCCGGTGCGAATTTCCTTTGACTTCCGCCTATGGTGAATGAGAACACCACCACGGGAACACCTGCGAACAGAATATATATTGTATTCAACAACACTCACTGCTAACTTATAATTTTCTACCGGCATACGACGAGGAAACAAAGGCAAGACCGTTTCAAACGGACATTTCGTCCTGTCAGATTTTGAGAATCTCTTTTGTTAATTACACTAATGTGATTAGATTATAAATAAATTTTCACACTGTTATATTTTTTTTAACATCGCATCTTGAAAAGAGATTATACTCCTGGTTGATACATCGTCATGGGTGGTGGTAGTAAACATCACCAGATAAGTGATAATGCAATGAGAAAGAGAGTCATTAGTACAGGAGTGTGTACTTAACACTTGCCAACGTATATCTGCAGATAGATAGTAAGTAGGTGTATCTGCACGGCGATTGACTTCTGCTTCCGCAGATTACATCGTCCGGAAGTCGAGTGGCAAGGCTAGGCGAGGCGACATCCGTGATACACAGGCACACACACACACACACCAATCATCCCTAATCATCCTAAATCACATAGCGCGCTCTCCCGAAATCCCCCCAATTCCGTCCGAAACCCCAACATTTCAGAAACCTCTCCACTTCTATCGTCTCCTCCTTCTCCCTGTCTTATGTTTGATGACTTAAACGTGCTCCCGAATCCTGCACCTCCCGTTTCGCGTCACGCAAATTGAATTCAAATAGAAATCAGCACTAAAGGGTTTTACGCCACCAAAACTAGAACGCATTTAAGATTTTCATCATTCTTCTCCACGATCATATTATTTATTACATCGAATTATCTGTGCGTTTGATCAAATCAGTCTTATTTTCTATAAATTAGCATTCAGCATTTGGTGCACGATGTTGCTACATCTATTTGCGGCCGGCGTCGTCCTCTTCGTATTCGCTCACATGGATGCCAGCCTAACGATTTCGCTCACCAAGATCGTCTCGCAACCTCAGAAAAACAACCACAAGAACATCTCGAATCTGCTGGATAATCTGCTCAGGGGATACGATAATAGCATCCGGCCCGATTTTGGTGGTAAAAACATATATTTAAATTACCCAATTAAGTTACCGAATTGACGATCGATAAATACATCAGAATTACCAATATTAGAGAATCAATCTATTATAATCAATTATTTTTTTATTATTCTAGGTGCTCCGGCCGTGGTGGAAGTCGACATAATGGTGAGGAGTATGGGTCCAATATCGGAAGTCGATATGGTGAGAATATATAATACATTTTTTTGTTTAAAGAGTTACATATATGTCAAATAATCTTTATTGAAGCCATCTATCGGAAATAAACAATTACTATATATAGTATTATTGTGTTAATAGAAGTATGTTAAATAGTTAAATGAAAGGATCTTTGATTTGCAGGAATATTTCAAGTCTATATTCATCTATGGATGTAATTTGTCTGTTTTTTTTTTGATTGAGGGCTTTCGTATGAAACTCAATGCGTATCATTAAGCGGATGAAGAAGATACACGCTGCTGTTCACAGGAATATGCGCAGCGCATTGCATAATCGCTTCGTTTATACAGCAGTGGAGGATGATCACGAGAGATTTTTAGTCAATTTCGAGAGGAAAATTTGGATCCGCTTTATGTCCGGTCTTTTTTTCTCTCTCTTTCTTTCTTCTTCGTACCAATTCGGAATTTGCATTGCTAAACTGTTTATTTTCCGAGGGAAAAAAATTTGCAATGCAATGACCACGCTTATTAAACCGCAGAGGACGTATCTCGTTTCTCGAGAAGTTTTATGGATGATTGCGGAATGTTGTTTGAAGGTTTTAATTGCATTCTCAGACTTACTCAATGGACTGCTATTTCCGACAGTCGTGGGTGGACAAGAGGTTAGCGTTCCCCGGAGACGATAAGGATACGCTTGCATTGAGCATTTCGATGCTAGCGAGAATTTGGAAGCCGGACACATACTTTTACAATGGGAAACAGTCTTATCTGCACACGATCACCACACCCAACAAATTCGTGAGGCTCTATAAGAATGGACGCGTCCTCTACTCTTCCAGGTATGTTAAAGATTTTGAGATAGTTCTATTTTAGTGTAACAGAACGGACATCAGTAGTGATCGCACTTAATGCATTGGTTCTAAGCAAATACGGAATCCGTGCTAATATTCAACCAGACACATTTGAATGAATGCTCTTCGGATTATCCTCGTATCCCTTTTAATGAGGTTACCACGACGCATCCGGACAGCTCGCATTGCATTCGAGTAAATAATCCCTATTTGTCACCAACGCTTTTCTCTTCCTTTTTAATTAAAAAATAATAATCAAAAAACGACTCGAACAAATGCGGATTATTTCATCACAACAAACACGCTCACTGCATTTGTACACAAATCATCAAAATTCACAATTTGCTCATTAAGAGTGTGCACCAGAAATTGCATGTATAAATTACTATTATATGGAGAATACGTTCTAGTATTAAATCTCATTATAATTTGGCATGAAATTGCATAATTTACAAGTGACAAACGCTTTTTGACCTGGCGCATCCACACAAAAAAAACAGATAAATTTCTGAAGATTAAATTCATTATGCTTCGCTTCTCTTTCGCTTTTCCTGTCTCTACCACGCGATTGATTCTTTTTTTTTTTTCAAAAAGTTTTTACTTCAGTTTTATAAGTTGAGAGTGTGAATTAAATGGATGCAATGCATTGCAGTGAAACTAATACGTGTGTTTAGCTTTTGCACATCGGACGAAAATTAATTTCATTTGCGAACTCGATCCAATTGAGCGAGGAAAAGAGAATTCGTTGCGCATCTCTTCCTGTTTCACAAACACACGCTCACGCTCGAATACAGCGTATTGCGTTTGCCGGTCTCAACGCAATTGTAGTTTTAATCAAGTTTATTCCGGTGTGTTTCTCATTAAGATTATTCGCTTCGCATAATTAATCGCAACAATATATGGAGAAAAGCCCACGCGAAATAACAGTATCTGCACTTAATTCTAGCAAGCTGCGAACTGTTTGCGTCCACAAATAATGGATGAAATTTGATTCATTCGACTGCAAATGGCAATTCGCGTTTAATACGCCGTTTCGAATTGGTTCTATATTCTGGTATTAGCAGATACGTGTTCTTGAATCCTCTTTTTATTACACTTCTATAAACTTCCCAGATCCCTCGTTAAACTTGCGAAAAGTAATTAGTCTGGTACTTTTCAGACTAACTATTAAGGCTGGTTGTCCGATGAACCTGGAGGACTTTCCCATGGACATACAGAGATGTCCACTTAAATTTGGATCATGTACGTGACTATACCTATACTGATACATATACAGTTCGTATATTATTGAATAACTAATTATTTGCAGTCGGTTACACGTCGCGCGACGTCCTCTACAGATGGAATTCGGCTAGGCAGGTCGCCATTGCAGAAGATATGAAGCTGTCCCAGTTCGATCTGATCGCAACACCTGCCGGCAACCACACGGACACAATAATCAACAGCGACAAGAAAACAGGTTCAGTATCATGGCGAAATAGGTTGCATACACAACACCGCTGTAACTATCGGCGCCATCTGACGTATATAAATTACAATGCATGTTTCAGCCGAATATTCGATGCTGCTTGTCAGTTTCCATCTGCAGAGGCATATGGGAAACTTCCTGATACAGGTGTACGGGCCATGCGTACTTCTGGTTGTTCTGTCTTGGGTATCGTTTTGGTTGAATCGCGAGGCGACTGCTGATCGGGTTTCCCTAGGTCAATGAATCCCTTAAAATCAGAGTCGAACCGAAATTAATTTCGTTCCGGTTTACGGTTACGTTCCAAGTAAATGTTTATCGTTCCAGATTCGGTTGAAATTAAAATTAAAAATCGAAAAAAAAAGCAGTTTAAATTGGTTAAAGTGTATTTACCAAATTCCATTCCTATTGTTTTCAATTATAAAATTAAAAATACAAAAGAAATAAAAATTAATTAGTGACTAGTTCAACACATGCACTTTGTAATGTTTCTACAGTATGTGTACAGTAATATCCTTTTTAATTACTTTCATTTGAGTTGCATAATGTTAGTTGCGCAAGACTTGTGCTTGCCCTTTCTTCTTCAAATTTTCTCTTTTTAGTCGGTGGTTGATTGGTGATGATTGAGGTTTTATTTATATTTATGATTAAGCGTTCCCGCGGAATTCGGCCTTGATGGTTTTGTTTATAATGTATTTGTAATGTTATTTGAAAAAATAATTCGGAGTATTCAAAGAGACTTCGTGGATGTCTATTATAAATTGTTTTTGGAATGTCTGTATAAATAAACCAAAAGACTAGCACCAGCGCAAAACCATCAAAGAGCATACATGAAATAAAGCGATTATGAATTAATTTAATGAAAAAGAAATAATTTAAAGAAATTAACCGTAAAAAAAATTTCGTTGAGGTTTTCCAATTAAGCAATTTTTCGTTCCGGTTACAGTTCAGTTAAAAAATCCGGTTAATTTCGGTATACGGTTTTCGGTTCGACTCCCTGCTTATAATAAAAAGAAATTCAACAAATTAGATCTTAAATCCATTTCTGTCAGCAGGAATCACAACCGTGCTGACCATGACCTTCTTGGGGCTAGAAGCGAGAACCGATCTTCCTAAAGTTCCATACCCAACGGCCCTAGATTTCTTCGTGTTTCTCTCGTTCGCCTTCATATTCGCCACAATCATTCAAGTAAAGACATTTTATTTTTTTTTAATTTGAAGTTGAATCATTAAACCATGTATTTTTCAGTTTGCCGTAGTCCATTACTTCACCAAATACGGATCGGGCGAATGCTACTTCAGTTCCGATCTGAGTTCGGATTCCAGCAGTGATGAGGAGGATTGGAATCAGGAAGGAAGGAGGATCATCACCGAAGCTACCAATGTATGCAATTTTTCTCGTGCGTCTCTCCTACACTCAAAACACTTGACGCGTTGCAGGGTCAAGGGGACGTAACTAGGCGGTATCAAAACTACAGCTGCGGCGAATCTCAGTTGATCGAAGTAATTCCACTATCAGCGTGTTCCATTCCGATGGCGACTTCCTCTGGTGGCGGAAGCCGTAGGTCATCGCAACCTTGGAGTCCACTGCAATGTCTCGGACGTCGAACAGCCGGAAACGATGATGAACATGTACCTGTAGTTCCCACGATGGCCCTTGGGCTGGGACCATCTTCGGTGAGCTCAATTAGCGGACCAAGGATGTCCATTCAACAAGGTCCCAGGATTCACCGAAGACGTAGGAAGAAACGCACACCACGGTTCAACTCCGTGTCAAAGATAGATCGGGCGAGTCGCGTTGTCTTTCCTTTACTGTTCCTAACTATAAACCTCTTCTACTGGTATTCATATCTCTCGCGAACGGAACGCATACAACCACTGAATGTCTCCTAATAACACTACAATAATTGTAATAATAATAAAGAACGACACGTTATTCCATCATTTTCTATCCTGGTTCACATGAACCTCCTGTAATACGAGCTTTTAGGTTTTGGCGTCCAATTAGAAAACTAAATTGAATTCTCTGTATACAAGGTGATTCCGTATTCGAAAATTCCGTTAAGAATATTACTACGTATGCAACCCAATAGACACTGAAAAATTCACAAGCTTTACAATACAAAATATTCGAAACACAGCGCTTAAGAATCACTATGTATACATAACAAACAAAAATATAAATATTTAATAATTAGATTTACACGAGCTATTGAAATTCACGATTTTGTCGATCCTTATTTTTATCAATAAAACATATGGTCGTTTTCACTTCCACTATTCTTTCTTTCGCAAGAACTAACGTGTATTTATTTAACTGTTACGCACTGTAACTTTAATTATTATTATATAACAACTCTTAATAATTTATCAATGAGCATACACATATTAGGTGGTAACACAACGGATAAGACGTTGATATTTAGTATTCTCAAATAGATTTTATTTATTTATTTTTTTTATTAAGAGAATGATAACAAACGCTCTAAATTGCACACACTTTCACTCAATCATACAAATGTTGCATAACTCTGTACACCGAATTACTTGAATAAAAAGCTAAAATAAAACGTAAAAAAATAAGTTATAATCATGTTTTCGTGCACCCTCATCACTATATTTTTACCTGTACGGATATCCTTGAGTTTTTGATCTGAAAACGGATAGAATCAGTGAGAAGAATACGGTGAGCAACACCAAACCGGCAATTGCGAACACCTTCTTTTTCTTGGGATCTGTATTCTTATTGGCAGACTCTGTCAACAGGATCATACCTAACACAACGGCGGCATCTAAAGAATTTGAGTTAAGGAAACTTGACTTTCACTTCCAATCTTGATCTCGAGTACATAATACTGATAATAGCGGTGTGTAAAAAGGATACTAAGTACCATGACTATATAGGTTTCGATGACCAGTTGTCCTTGCGATGAGCCGTGAATATAAGAAATTTGACCATTCTGTCCCTTGTGGAAAAACGGAGGTCCTCTTATATGGTTCCACATCTGTCCTGAAACCATCATGAAACAAAAGAAAAGAGCACCAACTGCCCAGAGATTCTTGTTGTACAAAAACTCCAAATTATTTCTTCTCATATACAGAAGACCAGCTAGGAAGATAAACAAGAAAACCAAAGCCAAAGTGCTAGAATAGTTTGGTGGACGAAATACTCTTATCTGCAAAAATTAAAAAATCTTTGTGAATGCATTCACTGTGTTCCTCTGTATAACTAACCTGAATGTCAGTTCTTTCACCAATCCACTTTGCAATTGACTCTGCAGAGAAGCCTATCCTTTGAATGTCCATAGTGTCAGTATTCTTTGGTTTACCCTTAGCTGGGAAATGTATGAAAACTGGTGCTGTATTCAATCTCATCTGTAATCCCAAAGAATAATAACTTATTCCATTAATTAACAGAAAATAAAAAATACCATTTGGAACACTTCAGAGCCCTCATCAAAATCAACAACTGCAAAGAACAGCTTATTAGAGTAGGACTGTGAATATTTGAAGGAATTGGCGACAATTGTAAACTCATCATGGGCATGTTTGCAGACCATGCATTGCCTCTGTGGAGCCATTGCAGTGAACATGACAATCACAGAATAATTCCTTGGGGTAGATTTCACATAATCTCTGAACTTGTTTCCATTGAACTTGAGCAGAGCCTTCTTGGCAGCCATGTCACTCAACTGTTGCACCCTTTCGGCCATTGTCATACCCTGAAGAAAGACAAACAAACATGTCAGTCAAACAGATCAATTCTTGCACTGACCACTGTATATATATTTAATATATTATATCTGTAATTACCCCTTTTCTTGCCTGTCCATCAGCATGGTAGAAGAATATTGAGCTTATAACTATTAAACAGAACAATAATGTCCCTTTCATATTGAAATCAATTGGAATTCAACCAATATGTACACACTACAGCCCGGCTCTTCTGTACCTTTGTATGTGTCTATATCAGTCTATATTTAATGTACTTGGCGTATGCGTATGTATGTGTGTGTCAACGTGTAATCGGAGGCTGTCACTTGTCATTTGGGTTGGTAGCGCTGGTGTTAAATTGACCAACTTGATCTAACTTTTAAATTAAAAAGAAATCAGTTATTATCGAATTGAATACAATTATTTTAGCTACTTTGTATTAAGTTATAATTAATGTTTTTCAGTATAGTATTAAAATTGATATTATTAGTTATTATTGTAAATAATAATATCAATTTTAACAAATATAATTATAAATTTTGAGTTTTTCTAGTTCTTGGTGAATGCAGCAACATCTTAATTTAAACATAATTTAGTGATATTAGCAACATGCACTGGCGAATTATCCATTAAGGCAATGACAGGTAATGAGAAACGTGTCGATGAGCACAAGGCTTTGTTTTTAGCATTTTTGGGGTGACCCAAAAATAATTTGCCCAACTGTCCTTAATCCGCCACTGCCAACACGAATATAGTTATAGAGATATAAAATAAAGTGATATTTCTGAAAAAAACAAAGCAATTATGTATATATGTAATTATTTAATTGATACCGCAGATTCTTATCAAGATTCGAAATAATAACGGCATTGTTATGGATCGGTAATTGCAAAAAGTATAACTTATTTGTCGACGATTAATAATAATTGTACCATTCGATTAAATGACCTATAAAAGTGTGAAGAGTGTGGCGTTACGGTTTATTAAAGTTGAGAAAAAGTAATGATGAAGATCATCAACAGCGTTTCGCTCTTTTCGAGTTTGATTTATTTCGCGATACTGGGTGCTGCTTTCACGGAAACATGCGCTCCGCAACTTGGTGAGGCGTTCCCGGACATCTCTGCAGACTCCACCAATGGACCAATCCATTTACACGAATATTTGGGAAAAGAGTAAGAACATTTTATCACTCATCTTGTCTATGCATTTAACAACATCATTGCAGTTGGGGACTTTTAATTTCTTATCCTGCGGATTTCACACCAGTCTGCACGTCGGAGTTGGCGCGCGTCGTCAAAATTCTGCAAGAGTTCGTAAAGCGCGACGTCAAGGTTCTGGGAATATCTCCAAACAGCGTAGCAACACATCGGGCATGGTCCAAAGACATCTTGGAGTACGCGAAGGTCGCCGACACAGATCATTTCCCATACCCGATAATGACCGATGAGGATCTGAGTATCGCCAAGCATCTCAACATGCTGGACAAGAAGCACAGCATGCCAGATGGTTCGCCTTTGATGGGTAGAGCAGTTTTTCTCATCAGCCCCGAAAGAATTCTGCGCTTGAGCTTGATATATCCGGCTACGACAGGACGTAACTTCAAGTGAGTTGGAGAAATTAATCAATTGAATGATTTTTTCTGTTAATTTTTTTCATTTACAGCGAAATTATCCGTTCGATCGATGCAATCCAATTGGCTGAAAAACTTCCGGTGGCAACGCCGGTTGATTGGAAATCCGGAGATTCAATCATGATTCACCCAGGTTTACCTGAAGACAAAACTCGCGAGATGTTCCCCGAAACTAAAACCGTGAATCTTCCATCCGGAAAAACCTATATGCGTCTCGCTCCGCAGCCTTAAAATTTAACAACCAATCCAAAAAGAAAACTTAAAATATAGATATTAGGTAGAACTTCATTTAATTGCAAGCAATCCACTTCAAATCTGCAACTTGAGCTAGGTGGTCAGACGGGAAAACGATGCTCGGCAAAGCAGTGTTAGCCATCAGCTCTTCGTTACTTGGTAACGGCACCACCTGCGTAACGTCCAACTTATCGGTATCGTAGAAGATGTAGTCGAGGCAGTCTGCAAAACCGGAAGTATAGTTCGTGTACTTGGGCGTACCGCAAGCACTCCCGAACTTCATCGGTTGCTCTAACGAAAAACCGGAAATCGCCTCATTCTCATCTGCACCATTTAAGAAAAGTATAAATTCCCAGGAGATTACGGACCGAACCAAGTATACTCACTGCTGCGCCAATCCACGCAATCGGACCCAACTGAACCGGTCGTATACAACTTGAATATACCACATTCTGGCACGCTGTTGAAATCACCGCAGAAAATAGTGCTTATCAATTTGTCACTGTACTAAAAACAAAACAAAATATTTACAACAGAAATACACTTTATACGATCTGTATTACTTTATCCGATAATTCCTTCATAGTCTCCTCCAGTAATCGTATGCACATTCCTGCTTGTAAAAGCCTTATATGATCAGCATCTGGATGAAAGTAGAGGTGCGTGTTTCCGACTACCAGTAAATTACCGGTCTCTACACTTTCCAATACCGTCACCTGAAATGCATTTTGTCGCTCGGAGAGGCGCTCCAACAAATTTGACTTGCTCGAAGCGCATGCCAAAATATCCGATAGAACAGCACTAACCTTAAGAACTTTGCTCAATATAACACCATTCTCCTTAACTAATCTATACATAAACATGGTAAAATTGAAGTATTTTATCTATACAATACGTAAACTATATAAACCTGAACTTCCGCTCATTGTAAATGCATGCAAGCCCCTCATTTACATCACCGCCTTTACGTGTAAAATGGACTGTATAACCCAAAGAACCAAATAATGGTCTCAAATCGTAATTGCACACTTTCGTGTCAACTTCCTGAAGACATATAATATCCGCGTTGTAGCCAATCAACTCCTTCATAACCAGTTGCTTACGATAATCCAAGGTCAAGGCGTATGCCGGGCAGTAAGGATGCAGCACAGTCCGCGTGAAATC
Organism: Nicrophorus vespilloides; assembly: GCF_001412225.1. Classification (NCBI taxonomy): domain Eukaryota; kingdom Metazoa; phylum Arthropoda; class Insecta; order Coleoptera; family Silphidae; genus Nicrophorus; species Nicrophorus vespilloides. The sequence goes on from NW_017096643.1 coordinate 234,652, forward strand.
TGAATCACAATAGAGATCTGCCAATATATTATAGGATACCACGCGAAATCTTAAACGAAAATATTAAACATATTAAATTACTTTTCAACAGCAACTTACTCATTGTTTATTGTTCTTTCCTTGGTGAACATATGTCTGGTTTCAAATGGACATGTGCCAGGACTTGCACTAACTGTTGAACCCATGAGTGCTTCAACAGTAAGCCCTTCATGTTTTTCATTTCTTGGTGTGCATTTCAATTTCAAAAAGTGGTCTATTTCATTATTTGTTGGTTCATATGTAAAACCTTCTCCAACTTTAATCCACTCTTTCTTATCTGATGATTTGTACCACTCAAAGGAAGTTAATGCTTTATCTGTGTAAGTTGTTTCAAATGCTGATGGGTATACTATGAAATTAGCAAGGGTTGATTGTGGCAAAGCCAACCTATTGACAAATGGAGAATTTATGATCACATCATAGTTGACATCAAACAGTTTGAAAACAACTCTGTTATCTTCCTGGAACACTGATCTGCATTCTACCTCCTGGCACACTTCATTCCCATTCAACATCAAAGATACAACAATGGGAATATTGCTTTCAACAGCAGCATCATCTTTCTTCTTGTTGCTTTTCTTTTTGTTCAAAGCTTTTTCCAAATTGGTGGTGACTCTGCCTAAAAAGGTGCCAACACTTTCACTCAGTTTTCTGCAGAAATTGAATTGTCTATCCACTCTCTTATCAGCATTTCTGTACTGGAATGTAATATCAAACTGCTCAGTTTCTGGTATCAATCGGAGATAGACTTTGTCCATTTTTGATGAATTGTAAGTGTGTCTTGATCTTAACAGTGGTACATTCACAGCTGTCCTTAATATTTTCATCAACATTTCATAACCACAACCTCAGCCTCTAACATGCTCCAACACAGCCGAAAATCAAAAATATTTTGAGGTTTAACTTTTAGTTTTAGGCAACACACATCACTTTAAAATTTAAGTTAAGTTATTTATTAGTAATTTTTGGTATCTCCAGGAATTAAAAGAATTAAGATGTGTTTTTTTTGGTCTATATCGCAAGCCCGGGCTTTCGATTGCCACTGGATATTATTGAATTCCTCTAAAATTTCGATAAAAATAACATTAACATTATTTTGTTGCTTTTTGTTGGTGGTATTGGAATTGCGATGCATTCAGATGCGTTAGTGGTACGTCAATTTAAAAAGATCATAACCTATAAAAGTTTGTTTTCATATTTATTTTTTGATATTTGTTTGTTGGGACTCGCTATTCAATCGAGGTCAGTGCTTTTTCATTATTTAATTAATAAAGATATATTTAGATGGATTGTAGGAAAAGTAGAGATTTTATTTGTTTTTCATTGTAGATTTAAGCGATGGGACAGAGCGACTCTGATGGGGTTGTTGAAACGAAGCATGTGAAGAAGTCAAAAAAGTCTTCGCGGTCTCCTGAAGGAGAAAGAAAGAAGCGATATGGAGGTAGAAAACGACAAAGGTCTTCGTCGAGGGACTCAAATAGCAGATCAAGAAGAGAAAGATATAGAGACTTGGATAGACCAGCAGAGGAGGATGAGGAAGAATATCCAAGGTATTATGGAGACGATAAAAGGAGGAACAATGATCGGTACTGGAGTAAATATCCAAAGAGAGAGGAGGAACCTGTAATTGGAACCAGATACTATGATGTGGAGGAAAAAGAAAGTAATGGAAAAGAGGATCATGATATTGATCAAATAGATGAGAAGCAATCTGCTCCAGTTGTCGCAAGGCAAAGAAAGAATGTAGATTTGCTCACCTCAAAGACTGGAGGTGCTTATATTCCCCCTGCCAAGCTCAGATTGATGCAAGCACAAATCACAGATAAAACGTCTGTGGCATATCAGAGAATTGCTTGGGAAGCTCTGAAAAAATCCATTCATGGACATATTAATAAGGTTAATACATCCAACATTAAGATCATATCGATGGAGCTGATGCGCGAGAACATTGTGAGAGGTAGAGGCCTTTTGTGTAAATCAATAATACAGGCTCAGGCAGCCTCCCCCACGTTCACGAACGTGTACGCCGCTCTGGTAGCCATCATCAACTCCAAGTTTCCGAACATAGGAGAATTGCTTCTCAAGAGACTGGTATTGAGTTTCAAGCGTGGTTACACTCAGAACAATAAAGTGACTTGTATCTCGTCTACCACTTTCATTGCTCACCTGATAAACCAAAGAGTGGCTCATGAAATTTTAGCTTTGGAGATACTCACTTTGCTTGTGGAAAACACCACTGACGATTCGGTGGAAGTGGCGATAGGATTTCTCAAGGAGTGCGGTCAAAAGTTGTCGGAAGTTTCTCGGAGATCTATCAACGCCATCTTCGAGATGCTGAGGAACATCCTGCACGAAGGGAAACTAGAGCGTCGCATCCAGTACATGATTGAGGTGATGTTCCAAGTGAGGAAAGACGGATTCAAAGATCACGTCGCTGTTGACGAAGAACTCGACTTGATAGACGAAAGCGATCAGTTCACACATCTCATATCTTTTGATAGCGTTGAACGCAACGAATCTAACGATGTTCTAAGTAAGATATATATAAGTCGTATTTATTCATTTATATTCAAATGTTTAACCAATTAATTCTACTTTACAGATGTGTTTAAGTTCGAAGATGACTATGAAGAAAACGAGGACAAATATAAAGCACTAAGCAAATATATCCTGGATCATTCGTCTAGCGACGAATCGGGAGATGATGAAGATGATGACGACGACGAAGATGATGATGACGACGAGGACGGATCAAATGATGAAGAAGGTGAAGGTGCAAAAGGAGTGGCCGAGGGTGGTACCAAGATTATAGACATGACCGAAACCAATTTGACGGCGCTAAGGCGAACCATCTACTTGACCATACAGTCCAGTCTAAACTTCGAGGAGTGCGCACACAAGCTGATGAAAATGAAGCTGAAACCAGGACAGGAAATAGAATTGTGCCACATGTTTTTAGGTCAGTCAATTCACAATGCTTGTAATTTGATCAGTTATTATTAATACTAAATAATTTAGATTGCTGTGCCGAACAGAGGACATACGAGAAGTTCTACGGTCTTTTGGGACAAAGATTCTGCCAGATCAACAAAGTCTATGTGGATGCCTTCGAGCAAATCTTCAAAGATACGCACGCCACCGTCCACAGACTCGGTACGAACCAGTTGAGAAATGCCAGCAAATTCTTTGGTCACCTCTTATTCACCGATGCTATCGGCTGGGAGGTGATGGACGTCATGAAGATGAACCAACATGACACGACGAGCTCCAGTCGAGTGTTTATCAAAATTCTTTTCCAAGAATTGTCGGAATGGATGGGAATGGAAAAACTAAACGTTAAACTAAAAGATCCGTAAGTTACATTATATCGTATAGCTTCGCCATGCGTAAAATACAATGCTTGTATGTTAATAGAACTATGCAAGGATCTTTCGCTGGATTGTTTCCAAGGGATAATCCAGAAAATACGAGATTTGCAATCAATTTTTTTACAACAATCGGTTTGGGCGGTCTGACAGATGAGCTCAGGGGGCATCTAACTAACTTGCCAAAAACCACAGTCCAAGACAACAAAGAATCTTCCAGTAGCAGCAGTTCTAGTAGTAGCAGTAGCAGCAGCTCTAGTAGCAGTGAAAGTGATTCAAGTGACTCAAGCAGTTCTAGTTCAGGTAAATATATTCCACACTTTGTATGATATAATATATATATATGGATTATTCTATATAATAATACTTTCTCAGGTTCTAGTACATCGTCGTCAAGTGACGAGGATAAAAAAAAGTCCAAACAGAAGAAGAAGAAGAAAATGAAAAGTAAGAGCAGCAGCAAGGGAAAAGGCAAAGATGCGAAAGATAGGCAGAATGAAAAGGTACGCGGTATCAAGGTACCACCAACCATCTCTGTTGATGACGGCAAAAAGAAGGATTCTGATAGAAGACGTAAGGAATCTTCTGTGGAACGACGACAGAGAGATGGATCGGCTGATAGACGGAGGAAGCAGAGAAAAATTAAATCAGATAATGATGACTCCCACAGTAAGGACAGAAGGGCCGGCTTTGAACCTCCTACGGAGAGAAGAGGAATGAATTCGGGCGATCGTAGATGGCGAAATGATCGAAGGGAGCAAAGGTCAAGATCGAAATCACCCGACGCTAGGGACGGTAGAAAGAGGGACAGGAAAAGGCGGAACAGCAGAAATTAAATTCTTATTATAATCGTTAACAATTATCACAATTATACGGTGTAAATATATACATAATGACTTTTATATCAAACAAATAAATAAACTTGCGCATTAAATTTTCGGGTCTATATCACAAGCCCGACAATCGAAATCCCGAGTGTATCGAAGTACCGACGTTCGAAATCCTGAGTGTATTGAAATCCCGACTACCATAATCCCGACAATTAATGAGAATTTTCAGGTCCACTCTAGTGCCATCTTTTTGAGAAATCTTAAAATATTTGCTGATTCACTTCTGCGCTTGCGCACTTCAATCTTCCAAACTAGCTTATTGGTAATTGGAAAGGAACGTATCACTATTATTGTTTGAATCTAAATATGATCCTTCTCGCACCAATGCTATTAGTTCTGTTTGAAGTTCCTTTTTATATTTGATGTTCTGTATGAAAGACACATCTTCATTTTTTTCGATTATACTATACTTGTGAATAATGTCTAAGAGGGACGTAATTCCTTCTGCCACACGACCATTGTCGGATCCCCTTCTGAGTCTACCCCCGTCTTGGGGGTGGCCTAACGAGTTCCCCCAACAAAAAAGAAAAAAACCTTACTCTTAAAGAACTGAACTAAAAAATTATACTATTTCACTAAAACTAACTTAAACTAAAATTGCCGATCCGGCTCGCTGAAAATATTATTTTAGAAACCAATTGTCACCGTCGACGGTCGACAATGAAATCCTCATATCAATAATTATTGGTTGATGTTTTTATTAAAATTTCGTAAATGTATTTATTCTGTTTCGACTCCGCCTATCTGTCAACAATTTGACGTTTAGTGTATAAATAAACCTAACCAACAGAAAGTATTGGAAACTGTCTTGAATATTAAAGCTGCTCCTGAAAGGCTCGAGCTTTAAGATGCGGACGCTCTTGGTGGTGTTTGCGTTTGTGTCCAGCTTATCGTACTGCATGAACGCAGCGGTCGTCCATCAGCATTCCGCTAATATGCACAAGGAGAGGTTAGAAGATGGGGCTTACAGTCCGAGAGACCGCGGTCATCTCTCCGACAGTGGCGAACACGACTCCGATTTCGACCATGAGGCGATCCTTGGTAGCTCCAAGGTTGCTGAAGAGTTTGAGCATCTTACTAAAGACGAGAGCATCAGACGACTGAGGATTTTGTTGAAGAACATGGATCTGAATAAGGATCAGAACATTGATAGGAGAGAGCTCAAATCATGGATTATGAGATCTTTTAGGTAAATATTATGATAACTACATTTGAGATGGTTATGGAGATGAGAATCTAATTTTGTTAGGATGCTGTCAGAAGAGGAAGCCCAGGAGAGAATGGAGGATGCAGATGAGAATGAGGATGGAAAGGTTACCTGGAAGGAATACATATCTGATGCATTTGGCAGCGACGAGACTGGAGAAAACCTGGATAATGCTCATGTAGGTTTAGAAAATGACTATTACCAAATAAAATGTATTTTAATTTGGTTTGTAGTTGATGGAGTCTGATAGGATTATGTGGATGGCAGCAGATGCCAATATGGATAATATTTTGGAAGGCGACGAATGGATCGCGTTTTCGCATCCGGAAGAGCATCCCGCGATGCTTCCCGTCATACTCAATCAAACGTTGAAGGAAAAAGACACTGACAGAGATGGATCGATCAGTTTCCAGGAGTTTATTGGGGACAGAGGTGTTCACCGGGACACCGATTGGTTACTCGTGGAGAAGCAAAAGTTCGATCACGATTTTGACAAAGATAAGGACGGAAAGTTGGACGGTAGCGAGATATTGTCATGGGTTGTACCTAGCAATGAGTAAGTTTTTTCTGAAAACATTTACGTTTTTGCGCATCATTATTGAATTATTTATTATGTTAGAGAGATCGCTCAAGAGGAGGTAGACCATTTGTTTGCGTCCAGCGACGATGATCACGATGATCTGCTAAGCTTTGACGAGGTGATTGAGCACCACGATATATTTGTAGGCAGTGAGGCTACCGACTACGGGGAGCATATACACAACATCCATCAGTTCCAGGACGAATTGTGATGGGACAAGTTAATCGAGGGGCTAACCATCTTCACATGCACACTCCTTATTTGTCTCATTTGTTTCTACCTTAGTCAGAGAATTAACTGATTAACTGGACGCTGATCTACTAAACTACTTCACTCGATGTTTAACTTTTAATTACATATGTACATATTTTATTTGTGTTGTTCCTGGAGATCTCATCATCATCTATTTATTGTATTCTAGAATAATTGTGTAGTTGATATATGCATGCTTCATGTAAAAATTGAACTTGATTGATTGAACAAAATACGTAAATACAAATTGTGAATGAAATCATTAATAGATCATTATACAAAATCCCAATTTACGATGATAATCAATATAGTTACAAATCAATTATTATTGATAAAAATCTCTGGCCCTATTTTCATCCTTTTTCGGGTTTATTGGCCCACACAATTTTTTGTTGTTGATAAAGGCGACTATAACCAAATGGCCACGGCCACCCTAATTAATAAATTATTAAAGCATAAAAATAATGTTATTACGACTATGCTTTAAAAGTGGTTTATGTGTTGCATACATATTAGGTTGGTATCAATATATAGATATGTATATTAATTCTATAAAAAGAAGATAAATTCTATTAATTTTAATACGTAAAAGGACCATGTAATACAATGATCATAGATAAATTGTTCTACTACTTAATAGTTACTGAATATATTTTCAGTAACATTTTGTTTGTTTGTTTTTGTCTGTATTTAGGTTGGTAAGACTGAAAGCGAGCTGCCGCTACCAACAAAACAACGGACTCTTTCTTTTCGATCAGTGACACTTGAAGGAGACGAAATGGTATGTTTGCAAGGGAGAATCTTTGAAAATCTACAATAAATAAGTGCCATCGCGAACGAAATTCTATGGAAAAGGCATCACACGTGTTCGTTCCATTTGAATCCGGTTATATTTTGGCCCCCAAATTATTGTAGATTTATAAGAAAATCTCAGAATTAGTTGTTTTTGAGGTTGTGTTTACTTGTATGTTGCTAATTTTTTGTTCCCCACTCGCGGGGCTTGTCTTTTCCGTAGGGTAAAGTAAAGTGCTCAGAGCTGCGCACCAAGGACAGGAAGGAGTTGGAGAAACAACTCGTCGATCTCAAGACTGAGTTGACCAACTTGAGGGTCGCCAAAGTTACTGGAGGTGCTCCATCCAAACTCTCCAAAATGTAAGCATACCATTCATCATCAAACTATAATATTGAACAAAACCCATACACTCTATATATTAAAAATATTCATGTAATTAACTTTCACAACATGATTGTAAACAGTGGTTATAACCTCAATCAATTACAAACAATTTAAACACAAAATAAGTTCATTCTAACATTTGTCATATCTATATCAATTTTTCTTGTTTTAATTCATTTTACTACATGTTATATTAATATTTCTAATAATTATACAGAGATCTTATTTTGTAGAACCTCTGAAGTACATTTTAATTATATTAACCATGTTATTAGAAGATTAGTCAAAGCATTGGTCCAGTCTAATTGAATTTTTATAATATTGTACGCTTATTTAAAGTATATAAATGTTTGCAAAATACTAAAAATAAGATATAGATATATATTGTCTCAAATGAATTATTGGTTGGTTTGGTGTATTACAAATTTATATGATTAATTGATGTTATAAAAATATTGCTTAGTCTATTACTAACTTATATGATTAATTGACGTTATTAATGTTTCTTCTGTTTGTTTTTAGCCGTGTTGTCCGTAAAGCCATCGCACGTGTGTTCATCGTGTTGCACCAAAAGCAAAAGGAGAACTTGCGCAAGCTATACAAGAACAAGAAGTTCAAGCCTTTGGACCTTAGGCCAAAGAAGACCCGCGCCATCCGTCGCGCTCTCTCCAAGAGTGAGCTCAACATCAGGACGGCCAAGGAGTTGAAGAAAATGGCTATCTATCCAGTTAGGAAATACGCCGTTATGGCTTGAAAACATTTTTGACTATTTAAAATAAAAATATTAAAAATAAACAATCGAATTTTCTCATTTTATAATGCATGCAACCCCATGTCCTCGTTTAATTGTATTGTTCGATACAAACAGGTGTTCCGATGGTTGCCTAGATGTACGTGTCAAAGTCCTCTTTATCGGAGGTTATTTTTATTGAAGGTATCTCAGGTGCTCTGTGTTTACAAGCGCACTTTTAATTATTTGTTAGTTATTGCAAAGGTAAGTTCTTTTGTACACCTTTGGTTATAAAGTAATGTTTCCCCACTCCTTCCTGCATACCTTGAGATGAAAACCTTTCACTTTGGTTTGTTGTGTGAAAGTGGAATGCTTGTAACATCAAATACCTACCTACCTGTAGTTGTAGTGTGCCATATCATCAGAATATTGGTAACATATTGTGTGTTTTGTGCTTCACATATTTGCTGTAGGAAACAATTTGATTGAATCATCATCAGATGTTCTCATTTGTTTTCCAGGATAATTAGGTAGTAATGTATCAGAGCACACTGAGAGCAGTCACTGGGCAGGTAATAATTTTCATTTATTACTTTTCAATCCCTTATATTTAACAAATTAACATAAACATTACCTATTGTATTTTAATATTTCAAATCATTCAGTGATAATTAGTTTTGTTTACATTTTTTAAATATTAATTATTGTTGTTTGTAGTAATGAAATATAAGGTCAGGGCGCAAAGTGCAATTTATTTTTAAATTTGTATTGAGTTCCTTTTCATTGTATTTTTTAATGGAACCAGAATTTCGTCGAATAAATAAATACATTGCACACGGACCTACGAAAACCTGATTGTAACTTTCTACTTTTCTAATCATTTCTCGTTAGAGATAAGAAATAAAATATAGTAACAAATTCATTTCATAAAGTTGATACTTATATAGATTTTTATATTTGTTTTGAAGAGAATTAAGCAGAACTTGAGCATCTACTTGAAAGGCGCAAGTATGGTGAAAAGCAACACCATGACCGTTAAGAATATGGCAACAAAGGCGCTTCCCAGGTTGCCTGTACCAACCCTCGATCAGACGCTTTATAAATATTTGGAGTCTGTTCGACCTTTGCTGAGTAATGAAGAGTTTGCGAAGACTTTGGAGCTGACCGAAAAGTTCGCAAATACGGATGGAGCGAAATTGCAAGCTCTGCTCCTCGAGAAGGCACATGAAGCTGAGAACTGGCTCGCTGATTGGTGGCTGAACGCTGCCTACCTGGACTTCAGATCTCCGTTGGTGGTGTGGTCCAGTCCTGGACAGCTCATGCCCTTCACCCATTTCAAAGACATCCATGATAGACTCCTGTATATTGCCAACGTTATCGAAGCCACCATCGAATACAAGAAATTAATTGATGAGTAAGATGATAAGTTCATCAGAATATTGACATTCTGTTTATATTATTTTTGAAGTGATAAGATTCCAGTTGATATGATGGGAAAGGAGCCATTAGATATGCAGCAATACAAGAAGGTGTTTGGCACGTGCCGGAATCCTGCATTGCCGCGGGATGTTCAAGAATTTAATCCGCAATCCAATCACATCATAGTTGCACACAGAAATCATGTAAATAAGAAAAGTTAATTGTAATCGTCAATATTTTATGTTTTTCTTATTGTTTGTTAGTTTTTCAAAGTCAATCTCTGTGGCAAGGATGGAAATAAGTTGAGTGTCAATCAGCTTGTCTCGCAACTGAAGTACTGTATAGAATTATCCAAGACGAGCGCACCGGCTGTTGGTATTTTGACCTCCGATCACAGAGATAATTGGTCTATTGCCTATCAGGTATTGATGCAAGACGAGACCAATAGGAACTCGGTGGATGCTATACAGAAGTCTCTGTACGTGATGAGCATAGATCAAGCGATGCCCAAAATCGAGGGACAGAATAGGCACACAGAGGCGAGCCATCAGCTGATCCATGGAGGCGGCAGCAAGGTGAACGGTGGAAATCGCTGGTTCGATAAAACCGTTCAGTTCATAATCGGGGAGAACGGTGTCAACGGCTTATGCTACGAGCATTCGCCAGCAGAAGGTGTACCGATCGCGGTAATGGTAGACTTCTTGGTAGAATACATGAAGAGAGATGGCTCCAAGGGAATACCGGACGCGGACGGAGTAGAGTTGCCCATCCATCTGGAGTTCAACGTGAATGCGGACGTGGAGAAGGAGATCATAAAGTCTTGCAAGAATCTGGACGCATTGGCCGCTGACCTGGACATGGATTCCTTCTCCTTCGATGTTTACGGCAAGGAGTTTGTGAAGAAGCACAAAATCAGTCCAGACTCATATATACAGATGGCGATGCAGTACGCTTTCTACAGGATGTACAACTATCCCGGAGCGCACTACGAGTCTGCCGCCACCAGGAAGTACTTGCACGGTCGCACGGAAACAATCAGATCCTGCTCAACGCAATCGGTGGCCTTCGCCAGGGCCATGATGGACGATGCTAAAACTCCCGAGGACAAGGTTAAAAGTTTGAGGGAGGCGGTGGACAGCCACAAAAAATATACCGTCGACGCACTAAACGGTTTTGGCGTGGATAGGCACCTCCTCGGATTGAAGCTGACATCGCTCGAGCAAAATATTTCGCTGAACCCGTTCTTCAAAGACGTTGCTTTTACCAAGAGCAATAGTTTCAGACTTTCCACGAGCCAGGTGGCCACCAAGTGCGACGCCTTCATGTGCTATGGTCCGTTGGTCATGGACGGTTACGGATGCTGCTACAATCCGCGAAGCAACAACATCAACTTTGCTGTCTCCTCTATGCATTCCAACCCGGACACCAGATCCTCGCAGTTTAGGGAAGCTCTGGAGCATAGCCTTCTCGACATGCATGACATACTCGTCCGTGTTCAAAAATCCAAACTTTAAACGCTTAAAGTTATCAATTATTTTTATTTTTTATATATATATAAACAAGGTCGTTTCTTTTTTTTATATATTCTGACTGTAAATTAAATTAAAACATAAGCTACGCTCGTTTACTGTCTGCAAGCACTCTAATGATGGATCCCACCCCACCCACATTGTATGCCTTCTCATGCCACACCAGGAGATGTCCGCTGCTTCCCTCTGAGGGCATTTCAAAGCCCTTGTAGACATACTTCATGAGCACATCAATATAATCTTTGCCCAGTGCTTTGATTGCTTCATCAATCTGGGATGTTTTAATGGAGAGCAACACCTTCAGTGTCAAATTCAATGCATTCTCCTACAAAAGAGATATTATTACATGTGTGTATTAAAAATAATTGGATTTATACCTTAACCAATTGATTCTTGGAGCCTAGCGGAGCATTCATTAATACTGTCCTTAAAGCTTCTATGTGTTGACCTGTGCAATTATGTTAAGGAATAATAATGTATGTTATTTATAATTAAACATTTGGATGTATATACTACAATCTAAATAGAAATTATTGTTACTAATGTTATATTAAAAAGGATATTTGTTGAGAAGTCCAAGTACTTCGGTTTCATCCGGTCCGGTGGGGCCTCCTACATCGGAGTCGTCCTCTTTGAAGTTATCCTCACAGTACTGATCGACGTCGATCTTCCTAAACGCCGAACTCGACGTATTCTTAGCCATCGCGTTTCTTTGGGGCACAAATAAATTTAACTTTAATTAATTGTTATTCACAATTACGCCCACTCGGATGTTTGCAGTAATATATTTTATCAACTCAGTTTGTTATCAAAATCGAAAGTGACGTGCGGAGACGATGACACATTCAGCAAATGTCAAACGGCTCGAAGACCGCTGCCACACGGTTAGCACCAACAGATGGCGAACTATGGCAAAGACTTGTGCATTTGTGGGTATATCGAATTAGTTCCATTGAAGTATGATAGATGACATACACATAGACATTTAAAAAAAATGAAACTTTTCAAATATGAAATTGTAAATTGATATAAATCTCTTATTAAAAAAAAAAATAAATATGAAATTGGTTGGCTCATAGTGTAATGGCTAACGCTAAAAGTCAACTCATTGCCAACTCACTGTAACATACTAACACATAATAAAGACAATTCAAAAAATTTTAATCGCTATGGTCGTTTGTACATAAAATCTGATTTGAATTTCACAAACAATAAAATTGTGTTTTTGATAAGGGTCAGAAAGAGGGTCGTAGAGATTAAAAAAAAATATGAAATACAGAAACAAAACGCAACTTTATCTAGTTTTCCTATTAATTAAAGTAATGTGTAACAATAGATGTTCTTCCATATAATCAGTGAGCAATATTACAGATCGATGCATGCTTATTTTTATTTCATACGTAATTACATTTTTATAATCATATCAATCGGAAAACACGCAGATTAACAACTAATTGAAGCATATGAATATGGTCAAGGTGAGAAGTAATGATTAATTTTACACATGTGTAAGTCAAAAATCAAAGTGGGCACAGAGGAAATTGAATTTTCCGCAAAATCAGACGCAGCCTTCTCTCTGTTCACTGAACTTGCGTTTAAGGGATACAAAAAAAGCTCTTTACTTGTTTCGTTTTACCATTATATAACAAGTGTTTTTTGAGGGGGAAAACCTGACGAAGAAAACAACAAAAATAAAATACAGACGAACGAGCATGAATAATTATAATGTTATATCTCTTTCTACATATATTGTGCTCTCATTCTATCTGTGTGTTTATATGCGGCTCAAGGTCTGTGGCTTTTGTAAAATGTTGTTGTTTGCAATTTTTTTATTGTTGCAAGATGATTGCAAGCGATGGTTCTAAACAACAGTTAGTAGTTTCTCTAATCTGGAGCCCTTGAAATGGCGGTGCGTGTGCGTAGTATGTGTGCTAATGAGTTGTGAAATGCATTATATTATTTGATTGAATGTGTGTGTTCTGTGTTGTGTTTTTCGCGTTTTTATCTAATCTAACATTGCGTTCGGTTCCATCGATTTAACCGTTTGAGATATGAACCTATCCCATCGGCATCATCGTATGCTATGTGTGTCGCTTCTCGGTGCAGACCAGTGAAGTGTGGAAAATGTGCGGAGGATGATACAATTGGATCCGATCACCTTTTCATTGCTTTATTTTGTTATTCGAAGTTTGCGAAGTTTATGGAGGCAGCGAGAAAGCGTTACCCTGTGCCCTTTTGAGACAGACTTTGAAAATGGCAATGATGGAACCAATTCCGGCTGTCGTAAAGCTGACCGTTCTGGGCTACGAGCTGACGGCTAAGCAGAACGCTTATCTGAATTACCTGCTTCCCTCGGTATTTGGATGCGCTATGTACGTGGTGCACTTCGCCGTCGACCTGGGGCTTGTTTACAGGTTGTACAAGGAAGATGAGGCCATCTGGGCTGGACTCAGCATCTTTTTCATGTACCTACCGGCCCTCGCATGTTTCACGCTCACCGTCTCATCGTGCGACATGTGGCCCGAGTATGAGCGATTCGGTTGCAAGAGCTTCAAATGGATCGTAACGAAGATCATCGAGCACGCATTCTTTCCCATTTGGAGCATGTGGAGGTAATATAACAATACACACATATAAACACATTTTAATAGGGCAATTATTACTTACAATTACAAAAAACTTGAATTTTCTAAGAAATAAATAAATCTCATGGGAAAAAATGTAGTTATTTTTTGTGTTGAATTCGAAATCACGTATTTCAAATTTCCAATGAAACGAAGTACATTAATCATATAGTTCTTATACTAATATGTATTCTGTTCATATGTAATCAGTATGCCATGCATGGACGTATTTCTAAGGGAAAGAGAGAGAGAGAGAGAGAGAGAGAAAGAAAAACGGTAAATATTGAAGACGTATTCATCAAATGTGATGAATGCGATCCTCATTCAATAGTGGATTTTGTGTGGTCCAAATATAACCGTCGTACGTTATGAATGAAATTGTGTGAAAATTCACATGAAAAAATTAAATAAGATTAGAATTTGAGTAATTTCTTTTTCTTATATCGTTTTCTAGTGCTAATGGAAAAGCACTCGAGTTGCATGGAAAACATAACTAAAGCTTTTTTTTTCATAAATCATGTACAAAGTATGTTCAAATCTTTGTTTGTGTAATTACTTAGGTACGCCGAGAAAATATTTTGGTCTATCGAGGGGGTGAGAGGTGCGGACGAGGAAGCCTTACAAAATTGCTCGGCTCCGAGGACCGTCGAGTTCTACTTTTTCCTGCAGGGATTTTTGCACACGATTCCGCAGATCCTGCTTCAGCTGCACATCCTCACGCGGAACATTGTCAACCGCAACAAAGAGACAAGTAATTCCATTTATATTTGAAATTTGAAGAATTAAATTTTACTAAATAATCGTTTTTTTTACAGTCGATATTCAAGCAGCTAGCATTCTCGTGAATATCTGCATACTGGCCGGAACGACGGTGCTGTACCAAAGGTTCAAGACTCAGAAGGTGGGTGGAAAGGATTATCCTTGGTTCAAACCGTACAAGTGTCTTTACGATCCATCCGTGGATTACGTGGATGGAACGAGATCTCGGAAGGTGGGCATCATCTACAGAACCAGAGAGACGGCCCAGGCCATCAGGAAGAGCCTCACGGTGGACGTGGAAAGCACCACCAGCAGCGATTACTACATGCAGCCAGTAGAGGGCGGCATTGATGAGGTGGACATCGCCATCCAACCGATCAGGTACATCCGGGCGCTCCCCGAGGACGACCTCGTCGGAAAGGTGGTGTCCTTCCTCTGGTGGATGTGCTTCTTGCTCGCTCGCTTCTTCGCCATCTCCACATTCGCTTATTTCTATCCGCGCGACGTCATCTGGCTTCTTGTCTCGCACTTTATATTGTGCGTCGCCATCCTGCTTTACGATGTTCGGGCATACGTGGTGCGTCGCACCAAGGCCGTCTTCTTCATCTTCATCGGACTCGTCTACATATTCTGCATCATCGAGTTCAAGAAGAAGTTCAAAAAAGCGCGCTTAATCTACACAGGATACTTTCTACTCGTTTTCATCGAGAACCTCACCATGTGTCTGGTTTGGTGGTACTCCGAGCTGGAGGACATCTATAACGTCTGGTGGTTCAAGTTCTCATTCAACATGACCTTGATTTGCTCCTTCCTCAGTTTTACCACGATGATGCTCTACACTTGTGTTAATCGACCCGACAAAGTAATTGTCGGCAAGGAAGTTATCTCCGAGGTCCGCAGCTGCTGAACTGCGCAACAATACCCAAACCATTCCGGACGCCGAAAAACCGGAAAACGCTTCGTATTTACGCAATGGAAACGTTTAATTTTAGGAACAATGTGGTCTCACCAAATAAACACCAGTGATCGTTGACGAGTGGCACGCGCTCCTCTCAAATGTTTCCGTCCGATCCTTGAAAATTAAACATTAATCGTTATACGTATATATATATACCAATTTGCAAAATGTGATTCATACTCTTCTTTCATTGGTTATTTTCGTCCTTTCCAAATTATTTAATTTGTGTTTCGTGACTAGAGTAACTACAGTCACTATAGTTTATAAAACTACATACATGACTGTAGAATAATGTGATCCTATGAATACTACATAACAAATACAAATACCACAGCTAATAATAAATTTGTATTATATATAAGTCGTATTCATTACAAAGTTTTTTTGTTTTGTTTTTAAAAACTTCATTATATTATCATTATTAATAGATTTGTTAATTCAATGAAAGTAAATGTAAATATTTGTAAATTTATTAAATAATATAATAAGCATAAACAAAATTTATTATACTAGTTTCATTGCAAATGCAGCTGTACCACAAACAAACCTATCTCACGTGACACAATTCTAATCAGCCTCGTCGTTATGAAAACTCACGGAATGCATAGAAAAGTAAAAGATAATCCCGATAAACGCCGCTCATCGCACAAAATTAAAAAAGAGAATCGCGATAAAACCGATATTTCGCGCGACTTCCTGGTAAACACAATACAAAGTACACAAAGTACTTCTATTCTCCATGTGTGCCACTATTCCAAATAGCAAAGTACACACATAATTGTTTATAAACATTAAACTTTTAAATGGTCGCAGCAAGAAGACTATTGGAATTGTATGAGATATGTATGCAATCGAATTTGAATTAATGTGTTTCAAATATTTGACTTATGTAATAATATTAGACACGAGAATGTTTGTAAATAATAAACGTATTATTATGACAATTGGAATATTAAAATGAGAAAAATTAAATTATACCAGATCATTATGTTTGAGCGATTGAAATATTCATATTGGTTGTAAAATTTTGAAGAAACATGTGTCATCTAGTAAACGAAGGTGCATTTATTGGTTTAAGCACCTGAGAGGCCCCAGGCCCTCCTCTGAATATTTCCAATTCAAATATGTTTTTAGTTAAAAATAATGACGGAAGTATCGTTTTTTGAAGGGCCCATTTTAAGAGGCTCGCAACTCCTACGCCTGTGCGTTAATTTGCCGACGAAGCACGTCGTATATAAACATAATTTAATAAGTTTCTTAATTTGAATATATCTCTTTTCGATTTGTCCATATAAGAAACCATGTACAATATGTGGACATCGGGATGTGGAAATTTCTTGTGTTATTTTTTTTTTGTACTTATGCTTCTTCTTCGAGGAGAGAGAGAGTTTAAGTTACTGTCCTACGAACGAAATTCGACGCCCATTATTCTATTGTCGGACCTACACGGTCACGACTTCTGGAACTCGGTTTCTCCCCACAAAGAGTACAACAATGATGATATATCGAAGGCTCGCAGCATCCACAGCAGCAGCAGCAAACCCTATTTATCTTTTTTGTTTCTCTCTCTCACACTCGCACCGCTTTATTTTCTATCTCTTCAGATGGAGCCTCGTGGGGCGCCCGCACATTTCCATACGCCGCGCGGCTTTTTTTTTACGATCAAATACTGGAGATAAATACCACCCGATATGGTCCTAAAATCTTATACTTAATTCGATTTCCTTCGGGGCACGATTTTAACAACGACTCGTATTCAATTTCAACAAGCAGCAACAAATTACCAAACGTTAATAATTTGTCTTAGTGATGAATATGCATAATGACAGTTGCAAAACAATTACAACGTCAGATAAAATAATCACTCGGTGAATCTGTAAATCAATTTATAAATTTTCTAACGTAGCAAATTCATTGTTTTCGTTGCACACACAAAAATATTACGGAATTGTTAACAGCTACGCACGTTCGTGATTGTATAATCATAGTGCGCTGTCAATTTCTCTTAGCAGCTGATAAAAAAGTAATATAACGTTTTCATGTTTCATCCCTATCGCACGTACACGTTGAGACCGCTCCTATATACATATATCTCTCTCACACCTTCAAATTGAAGCAAAATTTGTTGAGTTCCAATTAGTAGTGGAGTGATATGTTTGTAAAATGATCGGATAGCCCCGGGGCCGCGTTTAAAAGCCAAGCGCGCACCGCGATAAGATAATTTTTTGAGTATAATTTTGATGCGAGCATACAAATAAATACGTTAATAATCATCAAAATTACGCAATCGTGTAAATGCAGTACGAAGCAACGATCCTCCTTCTTATTGTAATTTCCTCGCGCTCAGACATAAAGCTCCTTTGAATGGACTAATCGCAACAACAAAGAAAAATAAACATTGATCAGAGTGTTGTGATTACAGCCCTCTTCCTACATCCGAAACAAACAAGAAAACAAATAACAAACAATTTGTTTTGCTGAAATCTGAGGGATAGTACACTTGATAGATACGTTTGCTTTTTGTAGGAAATGACCCAAATACTACATGAACTTATGATTCGTCAATATTTGAACGAGCCTGAGCACAGAAATTAAACAATAAATAGACCGCAAGCTGATGATGATTAAGCAGGGTGGTCGACCAAAAAAGAGAGAGAGACAGAGAGAAAGAAATATATTTAGCCAAAACAAATATGAAAATACGAGTTTGCCCAATTCTTCGATGTTCAATATTAATAGAATGACGAGCGCAGATACTGCGAACATCTTCGAATTTCTCGCGTTCAACCATTTAACACACTTGTTTGAGTTGGCACTTTGCTTTATTTCAATTCGTAGGTTTCCATTCCATACGCTTTAACAGCTAAAAGCTCTTGAATGAAACGATAAAAGTACAGCTTGTTGTTTTCATGTTTTAACTATATTTTCATAATTAAATTATTAAATTGTCATTTACGATTATGTACATTTTATTTGTTTTACATGCAAGAGACGTTTAGGGTTGCTTGGATTCTTTTACAACTGTTTTCCTTTTTATTGTTACGCAAATCACCTCTAGATGAATGAATAATAGACTTAATTAGTATCAATACAATACAATCTGAACATATACATTTAAATGTACATCCAAATTGATAATATTTATGATATTTAATTGATTTTATATTTGATGAAAGCAGTTTTATTAAATTTTTATATTTTTTTTATGTTTTTTTTAAGGTCGAGAAGTTATTGAATTTCTTAAAAGATAGTATTTGTTGTGTCAAAGAAGTGGTATGGTTAGAAAAACTTTTATTATTGTATATTATATGTGAGTATTTTAGTAGATTTTTGTCACAAATTGTGAGGAAAAACTAGGTGATGTAGAATTCTCTGAAAGGACATTTCATACTCGAATCTTGTAACACTCTTAAGTCGTTAGTCTTCACTATCTGAGATTTTCGTTTGGAAAATAAATAACGATAATGAAATGGGGTTCGGAGATCAATTATTGGCCTTATTATCATCATCGGGAAAGAACGAAAGACATAGAGAAAGAGAGAGCGATTAGATCCTTCAGAGTTTCTTCCTTTTATTTAACTCTTTTGCTCATATTGTTGGTATTGGTTTGTTCTGTTCATCGGATCCATTCGCACAGGGAAAGGCGGATCGGGGTCGGGTCGGGTCGTCGGTGGTGGAGTGCGACTTTGGTTGGTGGTGATGGTGGTGGTGGGAGCGTAACAGCAGCAGCACCAGCAGCGGTAACGGCAACAGCAGCAGCAGCAGCAACAGCGTAATCACCAAATACCGAGCGGGCACCTCCTTCGTCAGTCGGTCAGACAGTCTCGCTTTGCATAGGGTAATTTGAATATCGCACCGGAAAAGTGCGCGCGGAAAATACTTTGCTTGTTTTGCGTTAGTTATTCGAATGTAGTACATCGCGATGGACGTGCGCGACGATCCTTCAATGTGTTATCTCCTGTGAATGGATACATTTCTTTACCAATAGCGGAGGAACAAGAAATAGTAGATTTGCTACTGCTGCTACATCCACGTTCGAATTCGGGGGAAGTTATTGACAATGGATCATCAGCATTACAGCGACGTAAACGGTTCGTATTAATTGTAAACATGTATTCTTATGTAATCAACTTTTGAAAGTTTATATCATTTAAATCTTTGCCCGCGATTCGCAAACTCTTAACTGCTTAATGGTAACGTTTAATTGCTTCCGCAACTTTTTCAAACAATCGAGGAAGTAACAACTTTTATAAACTTTTGAGTCTCTATATATATATATGAAGTAAGTTCATCCATCCAATTCGCAATTAAAGAGTCACACAAATATGTTCGCTCTTTAAATTCAGATTTACTTTCCATATTAATTGCATTATCTTCAAATCTCGAACAACAACTTCAATTTTTTTTCGTTAAGGTAATTTTTGTTCTACAGAATAAGACAACAAGTGTCCGTGTGCTTTATCTGAATGTGTATGGTCTACAGACGCGGTCGAGATAATGACGATTGAACGAGATAAAAGTTAGTTACTGTAGTTTAACGTTAAATGTAATGCAATATTCATTACAAGTATAAAATCATTAAACTAATTTATAATAATAACAATACATTTTAGGAAAATGAAAAGATTAACTAAATGTTTGAGTTGTTAAAATTACTAAATTAATTTTTAATGAAAAGAAACAACAAAAATAATTAACAATAATCAAATTTAAAGGTATATTCATAATAAAGTAATAATAATACAGTATATCTGTAGTTGAAATAAATAATATAACAGCATTTTGCTGAAAATGAAAATTCAAAATTTGAGTTATCGAATGGCGTTGTTGTTCTTTCAAGAAAAGTTCGCAGTGAATGAAATCATCTTTGTGTACCTTATTTAAAATCAATCGAAATTTGTAGGGAGCGAAAAGTTTGTACGTTCGGTAGGAAATTGAGCGAAAATTATAACTTTTCAAATAAAAGAAAAGCAAAGCAGAAACCAGATGTGTGTTATTTAATTTAAAATAAAAAATACGAAGTTTTCTCTCAGTTTTTATATATTTATTCTCGAATTGAATGAAACAATTCATGTTTTTTGTTGAATATACATGTAATTTATATTATTAGGTTGTAGGTTTTGTTCTCACGATTTAATTAAAACAAAGAAATCATCAATCGATTCCATTTCGTGACAATGAACATTCTTTTATATACACTTGGCTCTATATAGAGTTGAAACGTACGCGTTGAATTCCAATAGGCAAAACTATAGAGCTTTGATCGAAATGGGATTTAAGTCGAAATTGAGGGGACATGTGTATGCGGCAACGGAATTTATCAAACCTGATGTCCTTTTTTTATCCATCTTTGTGCGTGCATTTCGCAAACTTCGTTCGGCCGAACTTTCTTCTTTCTACTCCGTCGAATGGTGAAGTATGTGGAGAAGGATGAAGAGATAAAAAGAGGACTCTGCTGGGTTTTTGTCAAAAGGAACACACCCAACGCTCGCCAGAGGTGGAATAAATTGAGTGCGCGGCGAAGAAGTTGTTAGAGCGACGTCGGAAAATGCCATTATGTAAGTGACCCAGTAAATGGACCATTGTGGGTGAACGGATTACGACACACACACACAAACGATCAGAACCGCGCAAAACTGCATCTTACAAAACTGATCGAGACGAAAACGCGTGTTGGAACTTCATGTATCTCTCGAAAATATAAACATGAACATAATCGAAAAATAATTAGTTAGAAATATTCTCCATTTTCCCTATCGTTTTCGATTATTGCGGGGCATAATTCAGGAGAGTGCGGCGTGTCGCTCTTTTGCAACGTTTCGCTCTTTATTATTCCATTCGATAAAATGTTAATATGTTTTATTTATGGACTCTGGTATAAAATTGCCGCATTATAAATATCAATTTATTTCCGATACCAATACTGTTCTTGCCGGTTGTTCGATAACAACAACAATTTCGAATATGCAACTGACGCTGCCACATCGGTCGCATTTATGCAACCCAATTGTTGTTAACAAACAAGTTTTTATTTGATTTTTAGCCAGATTTATTTGAATATTGCGATGCGCGTCGCTGTCCAAACTCGTTTGTTTCGTTCCGCAATTGAATATAGTTTTAATATATTAGATTAGATATATGTCTTTATTTCTATATGTTATTAATAGTGAAATTTATTAGTTTGTGTCAAGTAGCGATAATTTATATCTATTGCAAATGTATTATTTCAAAATAATTTTACAAAATATTACTTTTAATTGACATCTATGATGTGTTTATTTTTTTCTGTGGCAATCGATTATTATGATTGACTTTTGTTTGATCCTCGAAGCAGAAACATAGTTGTTATGTGCGATTGAGCTGTTGCGTAAATGCAATAAAAAGAACTTAAGTAATATAATTTAAAAAGAAAACTGTGAAAACAGAATCACCGAAAAAAATAATAACAAGTTAAAGCGGAATTCCTTGTGAATCGAACAATTGTCGGTGTCGACGTTATCTGCAGGATACAAAGTGCGTCCGATTCATCAATGTGCCGCTTTGTTCTCATCCTTGAGTAAGATAAAGAGAGAGATAGAGAGTAGAAAGAGATTTCATGTTGAACAAATTATAAACTTAATCTGTACTGGTCGGCGAACAGCAGAAGCCCAACATCTTCATCAACTGCAACAACAACAAACGTCAGAAGCGGTAGCAACAATGTGCGAGTCGCCGTTGTCGTCGTCTTGCAGAAAACAAGGGGCCCGTTCAGTGCGGTCGCATGGTCTGTTGCACGCCAACTGTCCGCACATTCATCGCATCTAAATCACCATGCTCTTCTCCCTTCATCTAATCATCATCATCAACATGTTCCACATCCCGATTTATACGAGTACGAAGAAACCGAAACACGCGAATACTAAGCGCAACTTGTTATTTAAATCGATTCCCGCTGACATTAACACTGCTATACATCGCGTCGACAATATTAAATCATTCTAGCTATTTATTGCATCACATCGGAAACTAAAGAAAATCGAAGAAGCAGTAAGCGTACCCCGTTCAAGTTAAATTCTTCGTTATTTGAACCTACACTAAATCAACAATTAAGATATTTTAAAGAAAAAATCATTGCACAAATTTGTTTGTTCGCACACGTAAATCAAAAGTTGTTTAATATTACCACAAATCTAAATTTAGAAACTTTTCTAATGCCGAGGCGCGTTTCAATGCGCGTCCGGCGGTTTTATCGCCGCAATTAAAAATACAAATATAATAATAAGCGGATGAAAGAAAACTTCTTCTTTTTTTTGTTACGGAGTCGAAGACAAAAATCGAAGACAGAAAACGAATGGTTTGTGTAACAATGATAAAACTGAGACGTAAATAAACAATTGAATTTATTTGTATTAAGAAAATAAAACAAACTCAGGTGTTTTGTATCGAAATTATTACAAATTTTATAATTTATTAAAACATAAATATAAGTAATATGATTTACGATTAAATTTTGTTATTTAAATAACAGAATGCAGAATACTTGGTACATTTTCAGGATGCAAGGAACTGCACTCTTGTTTTTTTTTTGTGTTCAAAAATGAATTTAAGTGTAAAATGTTATTATGGACCAGTTGGTAAATTTTATTCAATGCCAAAAATTTGAAGTCAACGATGCATGTTGCCTTTCAAATTTTCCAACGGAAAATCTGTGTTGGTGTTATTGTTGTTGTTTGTATTTTTGTTTTCTCACTCTTGTTTCGACTTTTTCGGCCTCCCACATTGCGTTCCGCATTCGAAAATCGATTAGAAAGAACAACAATTTTTGATGGGGCTGAAAGTAGGAACGTGAGTGTCGCTTCATCGTGAAGTGGAGCAGAGGATAACAACATCCGATCCATTTGGTGTTTGTCTGAAGAAGAATTCGACTATTTTTGTGCGTTTTCCAGCTGCCACCGGCCGCAGATACAGCCGTCCGTCCGTCTGCTCATCTTGAAACGGTACAAGCTTGTTTATCTTGCGGGCGAGGTGGATGATGCTTGGGGGAAGAGGGGCATTAAGGGGGAGCGCGTGCGGAAGGGTTCTTCGGGATGTACGACATTTCGACGTGCCGCCGCCACCGGGTGCGACACCTCAAGGGAAAAAAGGAGAGCCCGTGCGAAAGTCACGCACAAACTCGGAATGCAAACAATACGAATAAAATCAACAACAACTGCATCCACGGTCTGCCCTTTTCTCATAATTCTTCTTCTTCTGCTGCTGCTGCGTTGTTGTTTCGATATACTGTAGAAAATACCGATCTGCTTGACTTCTTGCATGGAGCGTGATAACCCTAGATTAGAAGCTCTTCCGGGAACATTCTAAGATAAAATTGATTTATTCCATTTATTATTATTTTATTCATTCCTTCGTATTATAAATAATTTATTCCATGTGTATTGGCATATAATTCCACGTACCTTTAAGTTTGATTCCATTATTTTATAAACATATTAAATCATTGATTTCTCATAATATTGTAATTTTCTAAGATATTATTTTTGAAAAGAGAAGATACTTTATTGGAAAATCGGTGAAACAGTGTAAACATTTCGTGATTTGTGCCAACGAAAGTGTGCGTATCGTATGGAATCTGGAATATGTCAATGAATCTATTGAACCGAATAGAAATTTCCAACTACTTAACAGGCAATTCATCATTTTCCGGTTTCCAATTCGAATAATGTTTAGTAAACTTCGGTTCATCGTTATCCTTATTATTTATTTTCAAAACGTTGTTGTTTGCTTGTTATTTTTGTTATTCGTTTGAAATGCAACGGCAAGTTTGGTTGCATAAATGGCGAGCGTTAATTGCATCGCTTATTAAAGTTAATCGATGAGCATTCGGAAAACTTTTTGTTTTAATTATTGTAAGTGATAAACTAGGAAGAGTCTATAATAAGGGATTTGATTGTGAAAGGCTTTAAAACATGAATAGAAAAACTAAAAAAAAAGTGGCAATGCAATTTATTTGGTTTTGATTACCATTTGCAATGTTTGTGGGGGGAAGCCTTTCATCGTACTACCACTGCATTTCTAAATACTCACAAATATATATATAGCCATATACACGTACAGATATTTCAATCGGGCTGTCGATTCAATTTAAATTTGCTGTCGTTGCTAAACTCAATTACCTGTTCGAAAATACTTTTGGACTCACCCGCTTGACCGGCTTAATTAACTATACTGTTGAACCATCAAAGCGCAACCGTTCCAAAATATTATATATAGGTTGTATAATGCAAATATTTTATATTTTCATTTCCCAATTAATTGCAAACAACAAGAATCCACCTTGAATATCAAATATGATCATTTTATAATATGAAGATATACAATCATATATAAAACTTGTTATTTCATGATGATATAAGTAATGCTATTAGGATTTACTATACAAAAACCGACTTTAATTAAACCGATTTTCGAATATTCACAAAAAATAGAAAGGATTTTTACAACTTATTTTCTATTTATTTAATATTACGGCAAAAGTTCAAAATCGGTAAATGTATACATTTACCTAATGACGTCGGTAAATGTTCATTTAGGTTTATAAAGTTGCATATTTAGAGTTGTGTAACAAAAAAAAATTATTATTTACTTTTACTGTGACATATATAAAATTAAAAAATATATCAAAATAAAATTCATTCAATATAAAAAAGCGAATAACAAAAAATTACTATAAAATATTATTTCTTATTTCTAAATGTTTTTTTTTTTTTAACTTTAGAGCAGTGATTTCCAAAGGGTGCTCGCGATCCCCTTGGTCGAGAAAAATATTTGGGGGGTAGTAGAAAAATAGATGACAGATCAATCCGGAATGTTTTTCTATACATACACATTCCTCATGGGGTCGCAGAAATTTTTTTAAGAGCAAAAAGTTTTAGATATGCTGCTTTAGAGAATTAAATAATGAATCTATTTTGTGTTTGTACCTTAAAATATAAAAAAAAATCTTTTTTAGGCAGGACTTGAAAAGGTCACAGGTTCTTGAAAATATTTGATGAATTGATTTTTCTATTATGACCTTTATTCCATCTCGTTTAAAAATTAAGAATAAGACTTAATTCCTTCCCAATTTTCTGTTTGTTTCAGTAAACAGACGATTTTGTGTCGAAATATTTATGTTTTGTATCAAATAATTAATACATGTGTATATTTTACATCCAGGCTCAAATATCGGGTTTTAATTTCTTCAAAAAAACGGATTTTAAAACCCTAATAGATAGCATCTAATGGAAGAAGCATATTAGCTGAGCTTTGGCGCTTACAGTTGTTATTTACAATATGGAGGTATTCAAGATGGAGGCTGCCGGGTAACGTTAGAAATAATATGCGATAGGCTGTTGTTGTTTTTGTTTTGTGAGATGTCAACGATTGGATTTTGTTTATAGGAGATAGAAACGCGAACCGTTTCCGCGTATAAATACAGAAATAACGAAGTTGCGAAAAGTATAGTGTAAATGATAAACAGCGAAGACGTGATGGGCCCGCTGGCATGTACACAATTGCGGTCTATTTTCGATTCGCAGCAAAGAAACAATGGGGTGTCGGCATTTAAATATTTACAACAAAAATCTAAAATCGGATGATCAACTCTCTCTCTCTCTTTTTAGCTCACTCTTCTCCTTCTTCCCGATCTCTCGTTTTTCCTTTTTTTTTGGCGCACAGATTATTTAGCTTTTCGCCAATTTTGTTCGATAGATTAATCGAAACCAATCGTAAATTTCCCTATTTGGTTTGCGACGATTTGTCGTTTGAATGCGGAAAGAAGATAAAATTGCCGCATCCACTTACCTCGTAAAAATGAAATGAAAAAAATATAAAATAAAAACTAATGCAAAGTATGGAGTGATGCCTCCGCTCTAAATGTTGTTTATTTTCGTTCGCATAGCATGTGACTAACTGCTATTATTAAATTCACATTAGTTTCCAATACGAATCAAACAGTTGTAAGCACGTGCAGGCATATTTTTATAATTCACTTTCAATTGGATTACAGGTTGAAAACTCCGGTTGGTTTACCAATAAACGGCGTTGAAACGCGCAGAGTAAATATTTAAAATTTCAATTGATGAAAGCAAATAATTGGTAAAGTTTTTAAGAAGTCAAAACCCAGTGGATGATTTTACAAGTTTTCCGGATATAAGAAAAAGGAAGGGGTGGGATTGAACGAATTTTTGGGAGGGGATCAAATATTTGCATCCGGATCAAAGGGTGCTTCCTACCCTCGAGGTTTTCGTCGGTGGAAACAAAACAAGGCCAACGCGTTATTAAGATACGAGAAAAAATTTATCCCGTTCAGAGAATGAGAGAGAGAGAGAGAGAGACATCATCCTGTTAGCTTAATTGTAGAGAATGTTGTCCGCTTTTTTTTACCTGCTTCTTCTCATCTTCCGGGAGCGACCCGATAAGGTGGTTGTCTTAGCGATATTTTATTAAGGATACTCTTCTTGGGAGACATTGACTTTTAGTATGAACGTATTTATTCGCATTTTCAATATTCCACTGCATCTGACACATTAAATTAATATTTCATTGTTCTATTGTTGCAGAGAGGGTACATATCATCAGGGATGGCGAATGCACGATGGGGGTGTGCGGGGCGGACGCCGCCTGCAAACCCTTCACGAATAACACGTACACGTGCCTCTGTCCGCACGATTCACTTCCACCTACCAAAGACCAGAGATGCCCTAATAGGATCACAGGTAAAATACTACTTCGTATGTTTGGATTCACTCAATACACCTCCTTCCACTTTCATTCATAGCTCATCCCAATTATTACTTATAAAAAAAAATTCCTAATTAAGATATTTCTCAAGTTGTCGGACATTAATTGGTACTGTTCGAACACTGATATAACATTATTCGCTTGAGTAAATGTATATAATTGCATACAATTCCTGTTCATGAAATTTATTTGGGAGATGTAAATTCTCGCAATTTGATATTGCAATTTGCTGCAAACACCACCCTCCTTTAGCGATTTTATCTATCCAACAAAACCCACCATTCGTGTAACCTTCGATAATTGGCGATGTTAACCATGACAACCGATATTTTCCGCTAACTTCGATTCAAATCGAAACGGTTGCGGGATGAAATAAAAAAATTCAACTCAATTAAAGTTTGTTTGTTGCCATCTCTGCTGCAGTAGGTCTGTTCTGCTGCAATTTTTTATAATTAATAGACATAATGATTCGTACAAATAATTGATTACTGCAATAAACGATATTAAAATAGTTGCAGGTGATGATAATGATGGAGTGCATATCCCAGATGGTGATAGATAATCGGGATGTATTTAAGTCTTTTCGTTTATGGTAGAAGATTTAGCATTTCGTATCGCATTATTTACGTAATTTGCATAATAATATACTCCTCTATGACTTTACATGAACGGATGAACTTCTTCTTTTAATATGAAATCATACAGTATGGAGAACAGATATTTCCTTTTGTTTCTACGATTATGGAAAGAGGCGGATTATCCACAGAAGCTAAGAGCGATCCATGTCGCCCACATTTTTTTTTTTCTTTTCTATAATGGGTCAGGTTCGTTTTCGATTCAGCCCTTGAAGTTGATCCTCATCAACAAACAACAACATCATCATCAACTGATCATTGTGTTCTTTAAGAAACCACTGCCCACGCCGGAATCTGTAGTGGGTGATCCATCTCATCATCATCATCGCACCTACTGCCCATACATGCATACCACCGTCGTGCAGCAATAAAGCAAGTAACCGTCGAGGATAACTTCATTTCCTTATCCGTGGATCTTCTTACCATGGAGATTTATTATTGTGTTTGGACCCGGAGGTGGCTGAACAATGGTCGACCGAATTCGACGGTGTATGGAGTGGGTGAAAAGTTGTCGCTTTCTCATCCTCCTCGCCGCACCTCCTCCTCCACCCATTCCTCCTCTAAAAAAATGACAACAGGTGGTTGTTGAGTTTTGGGTCACGATCTCTGTGGCGCTTCGTTATTCGGTGCGAGACGAAAAGGGACGAAGAACATCCACTTGAACTGCCAACCTCACTTCTTCCCCCCTTCACTCATTAACTCTGTCTCTCTTTCTCCAAACCAATAATTCAATCATCATCTTTCTTCTTTCTCTCTTCAGCTAAATCACAAGTGCACTTTAAGATTGCACTGGGCCAATGCGAACAAACAAAAGACCCAATGGGACTTATATTTAATGATATAAACAAAAAAAAAATGTTGTTCGAATCATGAAATATTAAGTACTAAAACAAAGTTTTGATGTTTACAACTTCTTCTTTCTTATTCTGAAACTTGCACATTGCTTGTTTAATTTAAGTTCAAGTTATTTTACGACTCTGTTTGGTAATTTGACGTAATTGTTTTATTTTTTACTTTCTAGTGCCGCTTGATCCTAGGCCTATAGAAAATATTTTGCCACCGCAGAACAACGATACGACGAAGGGAGCAGCCAAAACACCGAAACTTTTAACCAACGCCACCGAATCTACGATCTACGTTGTGAGTTTTCTTTTTCAAATTCTCTTTCCGAACAATTATTGTATTTTATCGATGATCTGTGATTACATATTATTTGATGATAGGTTGAACCAACAGTAGCTCCAGTGACAGAAGCCGACTCCCAAGGAGTGCAATACATAACTGGAACAGTTGGCGTAGTATTCATCAGTCTCGTCATCATAGTAATCATCTGCAAGCTCCTGAAACACCTCTCGATGAGAAACAAAAGCTCAAAATCGGTAAGTGATTAATAACAACATTATTAAAAAGTGTTGAATATTATTAACGTAATAATCTTGTATTTGCAGCCCTCGCCTATAGTCTTGAAGAGGAATCTTCTGGTAGCAGATAGATATGCCCCGAATCCCCAGTACTCGGCGTGTTCAAGCGGCCCCGTGCTACTACTGCGACAGGAAAATCTCGAACTGCTCAAAGAAATCGGCGAGGGATGCTTCGGCAAAGTCTACAAAGGTGAGTGTTTCTTTCTTTTTTCATTGCGTAATCATTGTTTCGCGAGTGTGGGGGTGAGGCGCTCTGTTTTTTTGTTGTTGGTTTCTTAGTTTTACTTTAAAATGCTTGTATAATATTTAAGGTGACGACGTTATAAGCCGCAACTCTAAAGAGATACCCTAATGCTATTTACTGAATGAAATTGTTAGCGGAAAATAAGTGCGTAATAGTAAACTTAACTTTCTGCAGTATTAATCGAATTGCTGCTATAAGAAGCAGAAGCTAAGTAATCATTCATTTTTCACCCCCTTCCTTCTTCCTCGTCTGTACAACGATCAGATTGCAAGGTACGTTCCTTCTCGAATTCATTGGATAATCTTAGGAAAGCAAACAAACTGAATATTACTTTTTCATGTGACTTAAATGAGGCGTGAGCGTCTCTCGTTCTGTGAGATGAATAAATTACTTCTAGTCTCTTAATTGCTCGATGCCCGACGGCACATTTAAAATTGATTAAAGCCGCGTTTTAAATTAGCCGCTATTTTCCTCTCTCACATGCTAACATTCATTCATTTACATCGTAATAGAAGAAGTGTACAGAACGGCGGCAGATCGCCACTTGTCTCAGATGAACAAGGATCACTTATTCTTCTGTTGTTGATGAGGAGGATGTATTCCGTTTTGGAGGATTCTTCAAGTGTTTGCGTCGTTAATTTTTACGACACCCAAATGGACGCATTTGGCGCGCGGCTTAAATTCTCTTTCTCTCTTTTTTTCTCTTTTCTTGCTTTGAACTCTTAATGTTTTTTTTTGTCGCCGCATAAAAATACAGTGGAACCTCGCTTAACGAGTTTAATCCGTTCCAAAATTTCCGGATTTTTTTTCGTATAGTGAAACACGTTTTTCCATATAAACTCATGTAAATTACGATAATGCATTCCTTGCCGAAAAAAAAATATAACTTGGTCTCGATTTTTAAAAATTTTGTTTTTCGTATCTATAGTTCTTTTAATTTTTTGGCTTTTTATTCGGAGACATGCAAGTTTTATTAAATTTTGCACAAAAAAAAACACAAATAACATGTCTAAACACAAATTTGGAAATTTTATGAACACAAACAACACTAAGATACAACTAAAATGACCACTAACACTAGGAACTGTTTTCCAATTTGTATCAATTTGGGGACTTCGTGGAGGTCTCTTTATACATTTAATATTTATTTATATAAAAAAACGTACATAGTGTGTTTATATATTATAATAATGGTTGAACAGAATACATTTGTGTTCTGCATTTACAGCAAACACTAGTTATATTTGCAAACTATTGACAAATAAAAACGAAGATGCTTAATACACGTAATATGTGTACACAAGTTATAAAAATTTTGTAGAAAGCGAGCATTCCGGGACTTCTCTTCTCATCGTCGCTCGTTAAGCGAGTCATTTTTCTTACAATTCATTTTACTCGTTATGCGAGATTCCACTGTACATGACAGCTGCAGCCGCCAAACGTACGCGAAAGATAAGCAACATCGTACGGATGATCTTTGAACTCAAATAATTAGAATAAACTCCAAATTGCGTTGAAGCTGGTCGAAGTTGTAACTAGTAAATACACAAAAAAGAAGATCAAAGAAGATGATAATGTATCGCATGTCTAAGAAGTGAAAATGGAGCGCATAGTTTAATTATTATTAATTATGCAGAGTGGACGCGCTTCCTTCTAATCTGTTCTTCGGGTTCCTAATTTTAAATTAAAATCCGGCTGCTAATTACACGCCGCAGCACGAGTCGAGACGAGAGAGCACCACGATTCGCGTTAGCCGCTTTTTTGCATTTGTAGTTTTTACAAAAAGAAATTGCTCGATATAGTTGAAGAGAGAGAGAGGGACAATAGTCAAGGT
Source organism: Nicrophorus vespilloides (assembly GCF_001412225.1). Lineage (NCBI taxonomy): Eukaryota > Metazoa > Arthropoda > Insecta > Coleoptera > Silphidae > Nicrophorus > Nicrophorus vespilloides. Next base: position 266,075 of record NW_017096643.1, read on the forward strand.
GATAGATAAGTGGGGAAAAAAATAAAGATGATGACAAGCAAATGTCTTCGTATAAAACCAAGTATATATTGAGCAAATATCTTAAAATTAATAAAAAAAAAACACAATATAAAGACTATCTGGGAGTTAATTTAAGTTTGAGCGTTTTTGATGGAACAACAACCATATTCATGATCATCTCGATGTCCTCGTCGACTTCGAGCTGCACGTGGTACTTCTTGACTATCATCTCCAGGGTGCTCTCCAGCTGTCGCTCGGCTATCTTCCGACCGATGCAGGATCTTGCTCCCATCGCAAAATGCAATGTCGCCTTCTGCATGTCAGGCGACCTGGTGAACCAACGATCCGGATCGAAGGAATGCGGACGCGGAAACAACGAAGCATTTCGCCCCGACGTATACAGGCTCAGTATGATGATGTTCCCTATATCGATCCGATAAGGTCCAACGGTTACCGGTTCTTCGACTATAACGCGCGTTACGAATGGTGCCACCGGATACAATCGCAACGTCTCCTTAATAAAGTTACGATACGACGTGACCTTCGTATCTGGACAATATTTCGACTTTATGTGTAGGTTGTTCTGTAATTCCGGATGTTTGGCCAAATTGTACAGGCACCACAGCATCGTGTATGTGGTGGTGTCACCTGCAGCAAGGATCAGATCAACGATCACCTTGATAACGTCCGATTTGGGCATCGCCGACATCATCCGTTCGAGCAATCCACCATCATATTTAACGTCCATTAGGTTCATCACTAAATCTGTGGCGCCGTCCAACGCAATATCCACACATTGGACGAAATTTGTCCACTGCTTCCAATTGTTATGTGACGCCCACTTCACAGGTAACTGCTCCAAACGCGTCGAAGAGTCGAAAATTAATTTAACGTTTTTGGTTAGCTCTCGAAGATCGTAGGTATTGGTACGAACGTACTCTTCATAGTTGCGTGCTCCTAGGAGAACGGCTATTAAAGTGTTCAAGGACCATTTGTAGAGTGAAATTTCCAGGTCCTTTGGGGTCATCAACTGCGCGAAATTATGAGCGGCGACGTCGCACGCTTCGTTTACGTAACTCATGTCGCCCTTTAGCAGGAAATTGTTCATGATTCGACGATTATTGAGCCACTCCTGACCGTTCATGAAGAAAAGACCGCGCGACGTCCCGAACCGCTTATTGTACAACGTCCAGGCCTCAGGCACCAAATGCACCGGATATTTACCATCCAATTGAAAAACCTGTCGCATGTAATTGACGTCGGAAATGAAGACGCCGTCGACGCCACCTCCGAGTGTCTCCCTGAAAATGGGTCCGTACTTTTTGTGTCTCCTGTCCACGTACTTGTGCAACTGTTCCGGTCCTCCGGCAGCCATCAGAGACCACTTTGTGCCTCCGAACATCCATCCACGCGACCTAGGTATCGTCGCCGATTTCGTTGTAAAATGTGATAAATACTTCCGAGTCAATCCTCCTCCGGACATGCTAGTTATTCTCTCTTTATGTATTTTATTTGATTTTCTTTACCAACGATGAAATGCCGTTTGTTGTTGTTTTCGGCTGCCGCCGTAACGGATTCGAGAACGCCGCCGGTCTGCGAGAAGAGCGGCAACAGCAGCAGAGTGCGAACGTGTGCGTTCACGAGATTCAGACAACTCACGCACTTACCACCACCATTATTAAATGCAAAAATGAAGATTCCGACACCGTTTCTATAAACAATATTAACCGGAAAAACGTTGTTGTTCTTCTAACGAAATTAGAAATTAAAGAAGTACGCTAAACTCTTTCAGTCAGCTCGTTTACGTAATGCAAAACTTGCACAATTTGATGGAATAGCGTCAATTTACACACTTTACCACTTACAAACATCATACGAACACTCACATAGCGAGAAGAGGAAGAATAAAAAGTATATATAAAAATGCATATATTTTTAAAATAAAACGATGGAGACCGCGCGAAAGGTGATTACCGACTGAAGGCGGAACGAAGAGAGAGAGTGGTAGAGAGAGAATGGGAGAAAAGTGAAGAAGAGATGCGGGAAAAGAAAGCTAATAATAATATAAATTGCTGCCGTCTTCCTTGCTATTTCTTCTTCTTCCCATCCCTTCGACATCATCATAATTATCTTCATGGTCATCCCCCAAGTATGCAAACAAACAATATTTGCTTGCTGCGCGATAAGAGTTATGACCTATTATTATCAATCAGCAGAATAAAACAAACACATCAACAAAATATTAAAATTTAATCATCTAGAGCACTGGTTCTTAACCATTTTTTAGTAGCGGACCCCTTAAAATATATTCGCGGCCCACTATTTTAAAATAGTCGTTTTATGTAACTACAAGATATAATTATGAAAAAGTAAATACCAAAACAAAATGTAGAATAATAATATTTAATATAACCGGCAATATTCATTTTAAAATTACGATGTGCCAAATTAATGAGACTTCTGTTGTTGAATACAATTCACTAATTTGTTTATTCGCACTTCAATTGCGTTACTCAATGTTATTCGCATGCAAGAGTCCATTCGGAATCGATATTCGATATAGTTTACAAATCGTAAAACTACAATTACAGAAACTAATTTGATTTGTAAAGATATCAATACATAAAAAGTTCTAATAATATTTTCGCTGATCTAGAGATATTTCATATATTTGAATATAATCCAAATTTCAACTTCTTATATATTATCTGCAATGTCCTCTTATTTAAACTATTTAATTTTTATGTATGAGCTTTTGAAAATATTTCAAAGTTAAACCGGAATTGCGCATTAACTATTATAACCAAATGAAAATCAATCAATCGCTATTTTCTGGTGCTGCGAACTTGATGAAGAATATGAGGAAGAGAAGAATGAGGATGATACACACGGTGTGTGTGTATTACAAACAAGCGTTCATTCTGTTATATTTTCTGGCACATTAGATTCCATTTCGCTAGTCTTTTGATGATATTCACATTACACATCACATGGTTGGTTGGTATAGCTACTAAATAGTAAACGGATTCCATTTAAACCGTTTTTTTTCGCTCCGGGCTGACGTTTGTGTCCCGTCCTTCCTTCCTGCGTAAAATTCAACTCGTGCAAGTGAACTTTTTTATTATATAAAAAGGGTATCTCTTTCGTTCTTTCTTTTTCTCTTGACAAATGTGAACAAATGGGCAACGTAACGACTGTTATATATTTTTGCTTTAGTTTTGAATATTCGTGTGTTGTGTTTCAGGTGAATTGACTAATCAATATACAAACAACGTGGATGTGGTGGCGATAAAAGTGTTGAAGGAGTCGGCTACGCAGGAAGCGGAGGAGGACTTTCTCCGAGAGGTAGACATAATGAGTGCCTTCAAGCACAAGAATATACTATCGCTTTTAGGCGTTGTGCAGAGAGGCGGTGAGTACATTATCAGCATCATTATATATATTGAGCGATTCTGCAAATACTGACGTAATCAAGATCGTTCTATCCACAGAGGCCGTAGCCAGTCCGATAATGGTGTTCGAATATATGCCGTACGGCGATTTGGCTGAGGTGCTTCGAAAGCAAAAGTCTCGACCAGGACCAAACGATCAACCGGTGCCAGTTCTGACGACCAAAGATCTTCTGTCGATGGCACTGCAAGTAGCCGCTGGAATGAAGTATCTTGCCGCTCAACGATTCGTCCACAGGGATCTGGCGTGCAGAAATTGCTTAGTTGCAGACGGTCCTGTCGTCAAGATCGCAGATTTCGGAATGAGCCGCGACGTTTACACCTGCGACTATTACAAGGTATTGCATATTGAAAACTTTTGCAAACAGCAACATCATTTGATTTGGTTTCGCAGATTGGCGGTTCGCGTCTTCTGCCGGTACGTTGGATGTCGCCGGAGAGTGTTCTATACGGCAGGTTCACCCTCGAATCTGATATATGGTCGTACGGGATTGTTCTGTGGGAGATCTTCAGCTACGGAAGGCAACCCTACTATGGCCACAACAACGAGGAAGTCGTCAAACTCATATTGGACGCAGTCACACTCTTGCCGCCCGACGACTGTCCGTCCGTTATCAGTGACCTTATGGGGTACTGCTGGAAGGCGGAACCGCGGGACCGCATCCGTTTCACGGAAATTTATGACAAACTAGAAAACTTGGGTGACGATTACGATAACTTCATCTTTAACGGGGATGTTGGAGCCGGTGATACAGTCGCTGAGGACATCTTCCGCGTGGAGAACGAGTGCGGGGACAGTCTGAAAAGGTTACCCCGGCCACCGCCTCTCATCTCCATGATGATTTATCCTGAGGACGACGATCTGGATTTCGAGGACTACCTCGTGCCCAACCAGATCAAGGAGCCCGTGCAATACCTTGAGACTTTACCCGGCTGACGGAGGAGTTTGACATTGCCGCCGGACGAGAACAGTAGGATACGAAAAATATGCACAATTGCCATCGGCAACGTTTCGCCTGGCGGACATCCGGTGTGACCACTGTCCGTCCGTTCATATCCAGTTTATTTCGTGTGTTTCGATGTACGGTTGATATCGGCAACATTCAGATGCCATTTCGATGTATATAATTTAGTCATATAATGAAATTGAATAATTCTTGAAGAAAAGATCCTTTGGTGGTATATACACATACCTACCATACATTGTCACTGAATCACCCATCCTACCAATTCACCTTGCATGTATTTATTCTTTTAGTTTAAGCCCAAACAGCGTACCAAAGACATACAGGGAGAATACATATTATAAATTTATAGTTGTAGAAATACATATGATGATGATTATAGGATATATTTTATATAAATTATTATTAACTAACCACACTGACTGTTTTTACTATATTATGATTTTCTTTTATATTATTATTTTACTCGTACATGTAGCATGTCATTTGTAATTTCATGCAATAAAAGATACTATCCAATATTCAGATCATTATTTAATAATTATTTTAGTTCAACCATATCATGATGACAGTTTCCTTTATTTAAAAAAGTTCCAATAATGGTATCTCATTATATAATTTTAATTCTGTCGTCGATTTGCGTCGCGAATCGGCCTACACTGAAAGTCTTCCTCGTAGCGCCTTGTAACTGCCTGACTAGTGGTCAACATAGGATGGACGACAGGAAGTTCCGTTTTGCGCAGCGGCACCACCTTCGCAGTGTCCGGCCTGTATCCGGTGTAGCCTTGCATCAACCTGTCGTGCGGTAATCTCAGCTTGTTATCGCTGATCGCCGACGCAATCTCGTCCCGAACCTCCGTCGGTACGATGCCCTTAACGCGATCAACGCAAGCACCACAACTGAATTTAAAAAAAAGATTGTAATTAACACAAAAGAGAAACACATTTGAGAGTTATGGTACATGACCGGAGGATCTTTGGTCTCCCAGAATTTTTCGGTAGGATCGACACAGGCCCTGCGCTGCTTCCTGTCCCATTCAGAGTAACCTTTGGTCCACTCATGAGGAACGGGGGGATACGTCAAGGGCACCTCCCTTTGGAATTGACCTATGGGCAACCCGGCGCGCACGTTACACTTATGACCCGTCGCCTCCATTTCCGCTTTCCGGAAGTCCGTCGTGTACATGAAGGCAATCAGCAGGTCGCGCATCTTCTTGTCAGGAACATCGTCGACGCTGAACGCCGGAGATATATAAAGTCTCGGTCTGCTCTTGATTGCCTCCTCTTTGAAGTCATCCCTCGGTTCTCCCTAACATTAAGTACAACATTAAAAACCGACAATGCGCAAAACACACTCACCGTATTCAACGCAATGTTAACATTCTTCCTACCGATCCTCTGGTGCTTCCATAACAGATCGAAAGGTACGTACACGTCCTTCTTGTATTTGGTAAAGGATTCATGACATTCTTGCTGGTATATGCTTCTGAAGACGCGTTTATTGCATCGTTCGATCGTTTCGATTCTCTCTTGCTCTGGTCTTTTGATTCCTTCTACATCTTTTTCCAAATTTAGCCGTCGAAAATCATTTCGATTGGTAGTCTGGCCCTCGAAGATACGTAATTTTATTCGATCGTCCTGACGCATTTCAAATTTTTCGATGTTTCTGTCATGATCAGATTCTCCAGACGATGTCCTTGATTTTCAATTCTTCTCTTAATCACATCTTTTTGTATGCAATCAATATCGACCAGCCTCCGAAATTCTATATAGTGAATTGATTAGCAACTATCCATCTACCGATAACAGTTCGGGCTCTGATTAGCGCCGAAAATGTAAAAGTTTATACGTGCCTTTTAAAATTTATTAGGAGTACAAAAGTAGCGTCCGTAAACATGTATCAATCTACATTATCCATCCGAAGTCTTTCCTAACACCTTTGTACTGAATCGCAGAGACCCCGATTTGAAAACTGTTATTTAGTGTAATCGTCCCACATGCTTTTTTCCCCTGACCACAGTAACTCAGGCCAGTTTATATAAATCTCCAATTAATAAAAGCAGTGGCTGGCAAAATTATGCAAGGTCCGTTAGCCGAATGAATTGTGGAGAGAAAAAGAAGAAAATATTCTGAAATTCTGAAGTAAGCAACCCAAACAGCATATGAGCTTTGTGCAATTAAATGTTGGTAACAGTTATAAACATTGAAGAATCGAACCAAAAACGGCCTTTGTTAATTATCGCAAGGGTGGTGTTTACCTCAAGTTTTTATTTAGTTTTGAGTTTGTATTTTAGCAACTTTTTGTAACGGTTTTAGTCGTTTAAGTCATTTCTGATTTCGAAAATATAAAGTTGCAACTGGTTGCGACAGCAAAAATGCAAGAGGATAATCTGGATGGCGAAAAATACGGTGAGCAATACGTAGCGAGGCTGAAGAATAGATTTGAGCAGCTGCTTGAACAGAACAACCAGAAGATCCATGAACTCCAGAGAGAATTATCAAGGGCCACAGCCGTGGAAAGGGATTACATCCAGGAGATTGAGATACTGCAAAATGCAGACAAGACAGAGTGCAAGAAGCTGTTGGAAAGGATCCAAGGGTTGGAGGAGACATGTCATGCATTGAGGGAGAACAGAAAAGAGGACTTGGCAATGCTTGAAGCAGAGTTTAACACAAAGTGCGAGGAGAACAGATTGTTGATAGAGAAGACTGAGAATTTACAGAGGCTGGCAGATAATGGGAATGTCACAGAGGAGACAGAAAAGGTCATAGCTGAGAATGGTATTCTCAGGGATAGAATTGAATTTTTGGAAAAGAATGCTGCAAATCTGAGGGAAACACTAGAAGAATTGCATTCTCAGAACAACTATATGGAATTGGAGCTGAAGGTATTTACCTATTGCCAAGATATTATTTTAGTCTTTCATATATTTTCTTTTTTTAATTTAGAGCAAGATTGAGGAAGTGGCAGATTTAAACGAAAATTATGCAGTAAAAAGTCAGGAATTGAGAAGCACCAATGAAATTGTTGAGACTTTGCAGGAAGAGATGGCAGTCATGAAGAGTGAATTAGATTTATTGAAAAACAAGTCTGTGGATCATGTTGTTCAAGGAAATTCTTTGTTTGCTGAAGTGAATGACAGGTTTATTATATATTTTATCGTTTTGCTTTTATTAATTTTTTTATTGTTATTGTACTTGTTAGGAGAGTTCAATTGCAGCAGAATATGACCATAATGAAGGAGCATTATGTGGAGATGAAGAGGGAGCGCGCCAATTTGTTGAACCAGATTAACACTTTGCAAAAGGATAATTTGGTTTTAGCGCATCGTATGGAACAGGATGTTGTTGAAATGGAAAAGCTGTACTGTCTGGAGGTTGGGATCACAAAACTAAGAATTAAAACACTGGAAGAGCTAATTGAACAATACAAAGAAAAGGTTGACAAGAAGCAAGTGGAGTTGGCTAAGATCACGACCGCCCAGCAAATGGACGATTTCTTCAACGGCATCGTTAAATCCAAGGAGTGAGTATATTATATTAAATTCCACCGCACGTTTTACACATTAATCATTTGTAATTTTAGCGAGGAGATTGAAAGTTTGATGAAGAAATTAGATATCGAATCGATGTCACAAATGACCCTTTTCAACAATCTGAAGACGTGCAAGAGGGAACTGGGCACTAGCAAATTGGCTGTGCAGCAGTCTCTCAATGAAAATACGAAGCTCCGAACCGAAATGGATCTAATGAGGTTAAATGATCCAGAACTGAGGAAACCTTGCCAGGAGTGCGCCAAAAGGAAGTACAGATTCGCATTACCACAGGCTAAATTGAGCAGCAGCAGACAGAAGGAGCAACCTGAAATTAAGCAGAATAAAGTGTACCTCAATACATTCCTCAAAAATACAAAGAACAAGGAAGCGGAGCTTATAAAAAGGGATGACGATTCGCCACCGAATGTGAAACATATTGCAGTCCAGAATGAAGCTGAGCTGGATGTATCGGCAAGTGTGACGAAGAACAGCGACATTGATGCTACGGTCGAGCCGGAAAACAAGGAGAACGATTTGCCATCGAATGAGAGAGGTCATGGAGCAGTTAGGAAAGGCGTTAGATTCACCGATGATACAGTCGATCCCAAAACTGACAAGAAATTTTACAGACCCCGTGGGAAGATCCTAACTTGCCCTGTTACATACATCACTTGCAAGAAAAAAGAGTGATTTTCCTTTTAAATTTTAATCTAATCTTTGTTTAATTTTTTTATATTGTTTCATAAATTATTCAACTATCCTTCTTGCTCTTCATTGTTTGGAGGTATTCCAACAAATCATTCATCCCAGAGAATTCTGTTCGGCTTTGAGGAGGATTGTTCTTCGGAACAACTGGCAGCAGTGAACCCATCTTCTGTCTAAACTCTTGCATCTGCAAACAATTTTAAACTAAAAATGCAACAAAATAAAATATTAAAGTTTCCTTTACATTTGATGCTCCAGAGAACTTCCAAATTGTGTAGAACAAAACACCACAGCCAGTAAATGCATACAGAGTACCCCAGCCCAGAGCTCTGGCTGCAAGATTGGCTCCACTTTCGCCTAGTTCAATACTCCGAGTTAGTCCTTTATCAAAGTACCTTGGATCGGATTTTTTAGCGGAAGCAACGGTGGCTCCAAATCCGAAGATCACGGACATCCCAGCCACCCCGGCCAAGAAGATACCCGCTAAAAAAATATCTGTATTATTACCATATCATTTTAAAATGACTCCAAGTTACACCGTACCTTTCGTACGGAAATTGTCATTCTTTTGCACATCATTTACAACCAAAACATTGTTTACCTCCGCTAACTTTTCACCCATAATTTTAAATATAGGTTATGTTTTCATCACGTTATGCAACACTTCTATCATTCATCTAATTATTACTGTCATTTTTGAATTTTTATTTTCTTATAAGAAATATTAAATCACGAACATCTGATACGAAATGTCGTTGGTTCAATTCCGAAAATCAACAAAAATTTGTGGTGGCTGTTAAACCCGAAAGGGG